>NC_135808.1:129671280-129920722 GCF_964213995.1 Mustelus asterias | reverse complement strand
ACTCCTCCCATTAAGCACATGGCTCGGATTGTCAGCCTAGATTCTGGTGCTCAAGTTTTCAGTCTCTGAGTAGCCCCTGTGGTTCTCCCTTCCTAGGGGCGACAGGTTGTTGCTCCGACACACCAGTGCCATCCAGTTTCAGGATTAGTCGGTGCAGCATGTGAGCATCAAGGGTTATGGAACCAAAGCAGGAAATCTAACATCTTCTGAATGTGACAGAAATAGGGAGGAGGAAGTAAAGCGAAGTAACATTTCAAGGCTGAAGTTGATGGTTTCTTTGTTTGGCAAGGTAGAGTTTTGGAAAGCCTGGAAATAAAACAGCATTTGTGACCATTTTAACTGGAGGTTTGCAGGCGATTCTCCATGGAAACTCACTCAACAACACCTTGCATTTATCAAGGGCCATTAATGCAGTAAGACACCCCAAAGCACTTCATAGGATTGTAACCAGACAGAATTTGGTGTTGAGCTACAAGGGAAGATTTTAGGTGGCAAATGCCTTAGAATCATAGAATTCCTACAGTGCACAAGAGGCTATTTAGCCCATCAAGTCTGCACTGATTCTCTGACAGAGTATGTTACCCAGGCCCTCTCTCCCGCCCTACCCCCATAATCCCGCACATTTCCAATGGCTAAACCATCTAACTTAGACATCTTTTTGGACACTAAGGGATAATTTAGCAAGGTCAATCCACCTAACCTGGACATCTTTTGAGTGTGGGAGGAGGAAGAAACCTACGCAGACACAGGGAGAATGTGCAAACTATACACAGACAGTTGCCCAAGGCAAGAATGGAACCCGGGTCCCTGGTGCTGTGGGGCAGCCACTGCACCTCCATGCCATTCATGCCACTGTGCCACCTTCTGCCCTTGTTCAATGAGGAAGGAATACCTTTGAGGAGGAGAGAGAACCAGAAATGCAAATGGGTTTAGGCAGAGAATTTCAGAGCTGTTGGTCTTGGACAGCTGAAACAGGGCACCATTAGTGGAGCCAAAGAAGTGGGAAAGGCACAAAGAAGCCTATTGTGAAACGATGCAGAATAACTTTTTACAGATGCATAATTGAAAACTTTATTTCGGGTTATATCACAGCTTGGTATGGCTCCTGCTCTGCCCAAGACTGCAAGAAACTACAAAGGGTCATGAACGAAGCTCAGTTCATCACTCAAACCAGCCTCCCATCCATTGACACTGTCTACACTTCCCGCTGCCTTGGAAAAGCAGCCAGCATAATCAAGGACCCCACGCACCCCGGACATTCTCTTTTCCACCTTCTTCCGTCGGGAAAAAGATCCAAAAGTCTGAGGTCACGTACCAAGTAACGCAAAAACAGTTTCTTCCTTGCCGCCTTCAGAGTTTTGAATGGACCTACCTCAGATTAAGTTGATCTTTCTCCACAGACTGTAACACTACATTCTGCACTTTCTCCTTTCCTTCTCTATGAACGGTATGCTTTGTCGGTGTAGCGCGCAAGAAACAAAACTTTTCACTGTTTACTAATACATGTGACAATAATAAATCAAATCAAAGCAAATGGAAAGGTTTGCCTAATAAGCAAGAAATGAACACTCATGGAGGACACAGTAAGAAGTCTCACAACACCAGGTTAAAGTCCAACAGGTTTATTTGGAATCACGAACTTTCGGAGCACTGCTCCTTCATCAGGTAAGTGGAGGTTGGTTTGCAAACACAGCATGTTTAGGCAAGGGCATTTGTGTCTTTGCCTGTTGGACTTTAACCAGGTGTTGTGAGACTTCTTACTGTGCCCAACCCAGTTTGACGACGGCATCTCCACATCATGGTTACTCATGGAGGACACCAGCAAATCCTGTCCTCACCTGTCACTCACACATCCGTTTCCCAGCAGAGGTAACAGGCTGGTGGTTTTTCTGCTCCCTTGCCCTAAAACCACATTCATCAGCCCTATTCTGGGGTCAGTTAATTCAGCACAGACCAGGGAATCAAAGCACGGGACCCAGCAGTCTGTGTAGCTATTTCTATGAAGTGAGCTGGAATTAGACAAGTCCAGTCTAATCACACGTAAGGCTGTCAGTATCCTGTTAGAGTGATTGTCCTTTAGCTTGTCTCATAGGATTAGACATTTAATCTTTGTAATGCTAACAGGAAAAGATAGTCGTTGTCCGCAAAGCTACTTCCTCGCTATCCCATTAAAAATAATGAACCCTGAAGCCCAGTGCTTGGGCAATGTTGACACGCACAAGGCAGACCCACAACTTACACATTGAGGAAACCTCAACTGTGAGGAGATGCCATTGTGTTACAGCTGGGGAACAAAGTGAAAGGGGTTTCAGAGACCACAGCAAGAATCTTATTTGCAAGTTGTCGCTTGGAATTTGATAGTTGTTTAAAAAAGACACCTGCTGTTGAAGCTTTTCACCTTGCACTCATCAGTACAGATGCAAGAGTGCCAAATTTAATTTGTACTGCATGAAAAAGGGTGCTGATTGGTTGGCAAGTTGACTCTCATTGGTCTAGACATTGTTGTAGAGAATGCACCAGTGAACTATTATTCCCTGTGCTTTTGTTGCATTAAAAAAAACACAATGGCAGGAACTTTTCGGCTGTTCACGCCAACAGGATTTTCTGGTCCAGCTGATGGTGTGCCCCCACCTTGGGTTTCCTGGTGGTGTGGGGTGGAGTTCAATGGGAAATCCCATTGGAAGCGACAGGATCAAAAGATCCCGTCATCTCCCGCCATGAGAAAGATGCCAGGGGGAAAATCCTTCCCAATGTTTGGACATGTACCTTTCGTTTGCAAAGGATTTCTGGAAATCCAAGTACAGCACATCTACAGGCTCCTGTTTATTCACAGAGCACATCACTCCTTCAAATAAATTGGTTAAACATGATTTTATGACAATTAACAATGGTTTCATGGTCATCACTAGATTTCTAATTCCAGATTTTTATTAAATTCAAATGTCACTATTTGCCATGAAGGGATTTGGACCCTGGTCTGCAGACCATTACTCTGGGATTACTAGTCCAGTAACATCCCCCGCCTCCATGTGAGAGACCAAGGTTTCAAAATGATTGCGGTAAATGGATTAATGGATAATTATTAACCTGTTTGGGCCCTTTTCCCTGCAGTGCTAACTCAGCACTCACAATGTAATAAAACGTCTCATGGAATTTTACAGGAGCATTAAGAAACAAAGTTTGACACTGAATCACTTAAAGAGATATTATGACAAATAGAATCATAGATTCCCTACAGTGCAGAAGGAGGCCATTGAGCCTGCACCGACCACAATCCCACCCATCCCCTATCCCCATAGCCCCACGTATTTACGCTGCCAATCCCCCTGACACTAAAGGCAATTTAGCATGACCAATCCACCTAACCAGCTTTGGACCATGGGAGGAAACCGGAGCACCCGGAGGAAACCCAGACAGACACTAGGGAGAATGGACAAATTCTGCACAGACAGTGACCCAAGCCAGGAATCGAACCCGGGTCCTTGGCGCTGTGAGGCAGCAGTGCTAACCACTGTGCCACTGTACTGCCCGAATGACCGAATGTTTGGTTAAAGATTTGGATTTTAAAGAGTGTCTTGCAATGGCAGAGAGTGGAAGAGAAATTGACAAATACAGGGAAGGAATTCCAGAGCGTAAGGCCTAAGCACATTCAGATAGGTTGAGGATTTTTTTTTGTTCATCCAAGTATAATCTATTTTAATAATGCAATAGTCAGAAAAAATAATTCATAAATGGGGAGGGTCTTTGTGGGCAGGTCTCCATGGGTCAGATGATCCAGTCAGTCTATTGGGCCAAAGCGTGTGGTTCCAGGGACAAAGGGCAAAATTTCCCTGGTTGGAAGGAAGCTGGAGTCATGGTGGACTCATGGTAGCCTCTCCATCACTCTCTGCCTTTATCACTCTAGACTTTTATCAAAATAATCCGTTTATTCGCAAATCTAATTGGTGGCTGCCAGTCTCCTTCAGTAAAACAAAAGTACTCAGAAAAAGTTCTTGCATTTACAAAGCACCTTTCACGGCCCCAGAACTTCCTAAGACACCTTATGACCCTTTGAAGTAAAAGTGTGCTGGAAAAATGCCTGGTAGATTCTGTGGTGAGAGAAGAAGAGTTAACATTTCAAGTCAAATATGACTCTACTTAGACACTTTGGGCAGGATTTTCCGGCCACACTTGCCCCAAAACCGGAACATCCCACCCGACGTCAACAGATCTTTGCATGTGCCGTGTCCCACCTGCTACAATTCCCGCGGCGGGCAGGATGGGAAAATTCCACCCCTTGTTTTGAATGAGAGCAGGTTTGAAAAGCCAAATGGCCCGAAAGAGTCACATTCAACTCGAAACTGATCTCTTTCACACTCCAGATCTGATGAGATTTTCCAGCACTTAGTTTTATTTCAGATCTCCAGCATCTGCAGTGTTTTGCCTTTATTGTTACACTTGTAAGGTGCAGTCCGCAGTGTAACGTAGGAAGCACAGCAGCCAATTTTGGAGCTGCAAGCTCCTAGAAACTGCAGCAAATTAAATCACCAATTTTAACGATCTTGGGTGAGGGAAATCTCCCTTTTTCTTCTATTGAAATAGTGTTGCGGGATTTGTTGCAACCGCCTGAAAGGGCAGATGAGGCCTTGGTTGAATGTTTGAAAGATGGCACCTGTGCCAGTGCAGAACTCCTCCAGTACTGCATGCAAGCGTCAGCCTTTTTATAATTCATTTATGGGGCATGGGCATCACTGGCTGGCCAGCATTTATTGCCCATTCCTAGTTGCCCTTGGAGGGCAGTTAAGAGTCAACCAAATTGCTATGGCTCTGGAGTCACATGTAGGCCAGACCAGATAAGGACGGCAGATTTCCTTCCCTAAAGGACATTAGTGAGCCAGATGGGTTTTTCTGACAATCAACAATGGTTTCATGGTCATCAGTAGATTTTTAATTCCAGATTTTTTTTGCCGTGGCGGGATTCGAACCCAGGTCCCCATAACATTAGCTGATTTTCTGGATTAATAGTCTAACGATAATACCACTGGCCATCACCTCCCTGGATCTTGCACTCAAGCGTCTGGAGTGATTCAGAGGCAAGAGCGCTGTTGAATCATAGAATCAACAGTGCAGAAAGAGGCTATTCTACACTGAGTCTTCAAAAGACCATCTTACCCTGGCCCTATCCCTGTAACCCAACGTATTTACCTTGTTCATCCCCCTAACTTACACATCTTGAGACACTAAGAGACAATTTAGCATGTTCAATCTACCTAATCTGCACATCTTTGGAAAGTGGGAGGAAACTGCAGCACCTGGAGGAAACGCACAGAGACACAGGAGAATGTGCAAACTCCACAGTCACCCAAGGCCAGAATTGAACCAGAGTCCCTAACGCTGTGAGGCAGCAGTGCTAACCACTGTGCCACCGTGCTGCCCCCTGACTGAGCCAACAAATCCAACGAGCCTGTTTAGTTCAATAGAAATCCATTCTTGCGTAATATAATGAAATATTTGTGCAGCCTCTAGATACTGTAGGATTTAGCATCAAGTTAAATGGCATAATTTTATTGAGAGGCAGTAAACTATCATAAATCGTACCTTTAATAAATTCTATTCAATCTATTTTTAGTAGTGATTTTCTGCAGTTTATGAACAGGTTTTAATGTAGATTCCTCAAGTGCATTAAACCATAAAAAAATCAGTTATATACTCCAGAGGAGTGCATTGCATAAATGGTTAGTATAGTGACTCATTAGAATAATGGCAGCCTTCAGAGTCACTGGAAGCAGAGTGCGGTAATTGTCCTTTTAAGATCAACACAGCAGGAGAGGGTCACCTGGCTTCGAGAACCAGGAACGATAGTGGGTAATCACCCCAAAGGGTGGAGTCCTCTCTTAGGCAGAAGACATCTGGAAGATATCAAAAACATGAAGGGACATGGCGGGGGCTGCCGGACTCTGTGCAGCTTTTCCATCTTAATAAATACCTTTTGTGTCCCTGACGAAGTCTGTAAGTGTGCATCGTTAAAGGAAGTGTCAGCATGTGGCCAGTGAGGCTCCGTCATGAACAATCCAGATGATATAAGAACATGATAACATAAGAACTAGGAGCAGGAGTAGGCCATCTGGCCCCTCGAGCCTGCTCCGCCATTCAATAAGATCATGGCTGATCTTTTTGTGGACTCAGCTCCACTTACCCGCCCACTCACCATAACCCTTAATTCCTTTACTGTTCAAAAATGTATCTATCCTTGCCTTAAAAACATTCAATGAGGTAGCCTCAACTGCTTCACTGGGCAGGGAATTCCACAGATTCACAACTCTTTGTGTGAAGAAGTTCCTCCTCAACTCAGTCCGAAATCTGCTTCCCCTTATTTTGAGGCCATGCCCCCTAGTTTCACCTGCCAGTGGAAACAACTTCCCTACTTCTATCTTATCTATTCCCTTCATAATCTTATATGTTTCTATAAGATCTCCCCTCATTCTTCTGAATTCCAATGAGTATAGTCCCAACCTATTAAGTCTCTCCTCATAAGCCAACCCTCTCAACTCCGGAATCAACCTAGTGAATCTCCTCTGCACCCCCTCCAGTGCCAGTATATCCATCCTCAAGCAAGGAGACCAAAACTGTACACAATACTACAGGTGTGGCCTCACCAGCACCTTATACAGCTGCAACATATTTTGGTGTCAATCTCATTGGTACCCTCTGAGTGAGATAGTCAAAGTTTCATAGCTGTACGCCAGAGAGCCCAGCACAAAAATCACGGCTAACACTCTGGTACAGTACTGAGGGGGTGCAGAACTGTCGGGAGACAGATTATTTTCAGATGAGGCATCCAACTAAAGATCCCATGGCACAACATCAAAGGAACATGTCTGGGACATATCTCCCCAGATTCCTGGCTAATATTTATCACAGTAAGAGTTTTAACAACACCAGGTTAAAGTCCAACAGGTTTATTTGGTAGCAAATGAACCTGTTGGACTTTAACCTGGTGTTGTTAAAACTCTTACTGTGTTTACCCCAGTCCAACGCCAGCATCTCCACATCATAATATTTATCACACAACCAACACCATCTCATTAAGAGGAGGAGGTGGACTAGTAATCCAGAGACCCAGCATAGAACTGGGGACCGGTGTTCAAATCCCACCATGGCAGATGGTGAAATTATAATGGAATAAAAATCTTGAATTAAGTAATAATGACCATGAAATCATTGTCGATTGTGATAAAAATACATCTGGTTCACTAATGCCCTCTAGGAAAGAAAATCTGCTCTCCTTACCTGGTCTGGCCTAAGTTTGACTCCAGAGCAGCATGGTGGCACAGTGGTTAGCACTGCTGCCTCACAGCGCCAGAGACCCGGGTTCGATTCCCGGCTTGGGTCACTGTCTGTGTGGAGTCTGCACATTCTCCTCGTGGTCTGCGTGGGTTTCCTCTCACAGACTGATGCGCATCAATTTGACACGAGGCACAAAGCTTCGGTAAAAGAAGGCTTTTATTAACTAACAATGGAACTAACAGAACTTTAACACACTATCCCAGACTGAAGAGGTCCCGCCCGAGCAGGGGGTCTTATACCTCTCCCAGGAGGCGGAGCCCGACTGGGATGTGCCACAACAGTTACAACCACAGGTGTATCAATCCCACCCTAGCCCAACAACAACATTAGAACAATCCCACAGTGGGAACCAACGATGGTTCACCACACAGACCAAAAGGCGTACTCTTTAGATGGATTGGCCATGCTAAATTCTCCTTCAGTGTACCCAGACGGGCCCTGGAGTGTGGTGACTAGGGGATGAGCATTTGGCACGTCATAACATTGAAGGCTATGGATCAAGTGCCGATAAAGGGGATTAGGTGGGAGATCAGGTGTTTTTCGCATGTCGGTGCAGACTTGATGGGCTGCAGTGTCTCTTCAGCACTGTATGATTCAGTGACTCCATGGTTCTAAGTCTCTTGTTCTGGCAAATCTAAGCCACTCATTTCTAATGTCATATCCCCAAATAGATTCAATAGTTTCACAGCATCCTGGAGTAGATGCATCTTTAGAAATGACTTGAGAGCATAGAGTCATAGAAGTTTACAGTAAAACAGGCCCTTCGGCCCAACTTGCCCATGCCACTCTTTTTTTACCACTAAGCTAGTCCCAATTGTCTGCATTTGGCCCATATCCCTCAATGCTCATCTTAACTATGTAACTGTGTAAATGCTTTTTAAAAGATAAAATTGTACCCACCTCTACTACTACCTCTGGCAGCTTGTTCCGGACACTCACCACCCTCTGTGTGAACAAATTGCCCCTCTGGACACTTTTGTATCTCTCCCCTCTCACCTTAAACCTATGCCCTCTAGTTTTAGACTCCCCTACCTTTTGGAAAAGATGTTGACTCGTAAAAAATATTTGGAATTAAGAAGCATCTGATGACCATGAAACCATTGTCGATTGTCAGAAAAATCCATCTGGTTCACCTTATCTATGTCCCTTATTATTTTATAGACCTCTTTAAGATCACCCCTCAGCCTCCTACGCTCCAGGGAAAAAAGGACCCAGCCTATCCAGCCTCTCCTTATAACTCAAACCATCAGGTCCCCGTAGCGTCCTAGTAAATCTTTTCTGCACTCTTTCTAGTTTAATAATACCCTTTCTATAATAGGGTGACCGTGGTAAATGGAATCTGCAGTTGGAAATGATCTTGTGAAGTTCCAGCATTGAGATGTGATGGCTGCCCTCAAGTGACCAGTGTATTAACAGCGTTAGAAATTCACAAAGGTGACGTGAAACATTAATGCTTAGGAGAACTCGTTCGTTAAATATCCTCATTAATATTCTTCCACATTCGGAAGCTCTGGTTATCAGTTTCCAATTAGTAAAGAGGAAACTGTTATTTCCTGATAAAAGGATTATTTAATCAAAAAAGTGATTTCCTACAAAACATTTCATGGGCTTGAAATTAGGTAAAGTCTAATTAGATTTTCCTCTGGATTCAGAATGTGGATCTAGATTATGGATTGCTCACTCTTCTTTTTATGACATGATTATGCAAAAGGTTAAAAATAACATCAATGGAGTTTTGGTGGTTCGCGCATGGAAACCATCTCTCTACCCTCATCAATGAGTACCCAAGGCGGCACGGTGGCACAGTGGTTAGCACTGCTGCATCGCAATGCCAGAGACCTGGGTTCAAATCCCGGCTTGGGTGGCTGTCTGTGTGGAGTCTGCACATTCTCCCACGTGTCTGTGTGGGTTTTCTCTGGGTGCTCCGGTTTCCTCCCACAGTCCGGAAGACGTGCTGGTTTAGGTGCATTGGCCATGCTAAATTCTCCCTCAGTGTACCCGGATAGGCGCCGGAGTGTGGCAAATAGGGGGATTTTCACAGTAACTTCATTTCAGTGTTAATGTAAGCCTACTTGTGACTAATAAATAAATCAACAGCCCTCTGGGTCAGCCATTGTTCAATTGGTTGTACCCATGCCTCCAAGTTGGAAAGTCATGTGTTCGAATCCCACCTCAGAACTTTGAGCACAAAGATATCAGTGCTGAGGGAGTGCTGTGTGTTCAGGGGCAGTATTCAACCAATGCGCTGGCTGCCCCATTTGGTAGATTTAAAACATTCCAGGGCACTCCCTAAAGAAAATGGGAGTTAACCCTGGTGCCCTGACCAATAATTATCCCTCAACCAACAATCTCAAAACAAACAATGACCTGGTTATTATCACATTTCTTCTTGTGGCAACTTGCTGTGTGCTAATTTGTCACCGTGTTGCTTACATTGCAACCGTGAGTAAACATCAAAACATACTCATAGAAATCATAGAAACCCTACAGTGCAGAAGGAGGCCATTCGGCCCATCGAGTCTGCACCGACCACAATCCCACCCAGGCCGTACCCCCATATCCCTACATATTTACCCACTAATCCCGCTAACCTACAGATCTCAGGACACTAAGGGGCAATTTTAGCATGGCCAATCAACCTAACCCACACATCTTTGGACTGTGGGAGGAAACCGGAGCACCCGGAGGAAACCCACGCAAACACAAGGAGAATGTGCAAACTCCACACAGACAGTAACCCAAGCCGGGAATCGAACCCGGGTCCCTGGAGCTGTGAAGCAGCAGTGCTAACCACTGTGCTACCGTGCCGCCCCCATACTTGACTGACTTAAAGTGCTTTGAGGTGTCCTGAGATTCTGAATGAAGTTATATAAATGCAAGGGGGGAGGCGATGGCCCAGTGGTATTATCGCTAGATTATTAATCCAGAAACTCATTATTAATTATTAATCCAGAAATGTTATGGGGACCCCGATGGTGGAATTTGAATTCAATAATCTGGAATTAAGAATCTACTGATGACCATGAAACCATTGTCGATTGTCAGAAAAACCCATCTGGTTCACTAATGTCCTTTAGTGAAGGAAATCTGCTGTCCTTACCCGGTCTGGCCTACAAGTTACTCCAGAGCCACAGCAATGTGGTTGACTCTCAATTGCCCTCCAAGGGCAACGAGGAATGGACAATATATCCTGGCCCAGCCAGCGACATCCACATTCCACAAATGAATAAAAAATAAAATTTGATATGACATTATTTTGGATCAAATTCCACAGATTGAGTTTTTAAACACAGATTTCTCCAAGTTCTTCTTTTCAAGTGTTCAATGTGTCATAAATAAAGATACCCATTTGAATTATTGCTGCATTTCCTGATATTGCAATCACTGTGGCCAGACGATAACTTTAAAGTAGGGATTATTGATATATTCTCTACAGCGAAGAAAGGACAGAGATGCTGAATGACTATTCTCTGTTATTAAGGAAAAAGGAAAGAAAGATCTGCACTGATATGGCTCCTTCACTGACCTGAGGTTATTCTGAAGCATTTTACAATCAATGAAATATTTTAAAATGCAGTCACTATTGTAATGTAGGAAATGTAACAGCCAATTTGCAGACAGCAAGCTCCCATGATGCAATGTAATATAGTCCGGCAGAGGTGAGTGGCTTCAATGGGAATTCTTATTGGCAGCGGTGAGACCAGAAGATCCCGTTGCCAGCGAATGGTATGCCGCCTCCTGCTACTGAGAACAACGCTGAGGGGAGGCCAGAGAATCTTTCCCACATGTCTACAATTCCACAGACTGAAATTCTAACAGGACTAGACAGGGTAGATGCAGGGAGGATATTCCCGATGGTGGGGGTGTCCAGAACCAGGGGTCACAGTCTGAGGATTCGGGGTAGACCATTTAGGACGGAGATGAGGAGACATTTCTTCACCCAAAGAGTGGGGAGCCTGTGGAATTCATTACCACAGGAAGTAGCTGATGCCAAAACATTGAATGTATTCAAGAGGCGGCTGGATATAGCACTTGGGGCGAACGGGATCAAAGGTTACGGGGAGAAAGCAGGATTAGGCTATTAAGTTGGATGATCAGCCATGATCGTGATGAATGGCGGAGCAGGCTCGAAGGGTCGAATGGCCTCTTCCTGCTCCTATCTTCTATGTTTCTATGTTTCTCTGTTACACGATCTGCTTTTGGTCAAAGATTTTGGACACTTAGGTATCTGCAAGGTACCTGAACCAGATGGAGAGCACCCCAGTAAGATTAGATGGAAAAGAACAGAAGGTGCCATTTTATTACAATTAGCAGCTCCAAAGCAAAGGGCTATACTGGAGAAAGGTGAAGCTATCACAATATTGACTTGCGTGAGGCAAGATCCTGGAAATCATATGTTGGCATGGTGGCACAGTGGTTAGCACTGCTGCCTCACAGCGCCGGGGACCTGGGTTCAATTCCTAGCATGGGTCACTGTCTGCGCAGAATCTACACGTTCTCCCTGTGTCTGCGTGGGTTTCCTCTGGGTGCTCTGGTTTCCTCCCACAGTCCAAAGATGTGTTGGTTAGGTAGATTGGCCATGCTATATTGCCCCTTAGTGTCAGGGGGATTAGCAGGGTAAATATGTAGGGTGATGGGGATAGGGCCTGGGTGGGATTGTGGTCAGTGCAGACTCAATGGGCTGAATGGCCTCCTTCTGCACTGTAGAGATTCTATGATTCTGAATGAACAAGTGTAGCTGTGAAAACTCTCAAGATTGCAAATCAGCTGATATTGAGGCAATCTGTTATGTAACCAATGTTAAGCACCAAGTGTAGGATCGTCAGCTCTGGTTGGACAGATTCCTGGTGGAGTTGTCAGATGACCTCTCACTGCTAATTTCCCACTGTCACACGCCACCCATTGGCTGCCCAACATGCCCATTTTGCAGCCTGTCCCTCCCCACACCAAAAGAAAGTGGAGAGAGTCTTCATTTGCTGATTGGCCTGGCCAATATCCCTGGTATCGAGGCACTGGTCACCCTTGACCAGCTGAGATGGGTGGGCTACATTGTCCGCATACCCGACATAAGGGTCCCTAAACGAGTGCTCTGCTCAGAGCTCAGCAACGGCAAGCGCTCACTCGGAGGGCAGCGGAAACATGACAAGGATGCTCTGAAAGACTCTGTAAATAAGTGCAATGTCCTCACTAACACGTGGGAATCGCTTGCCCGTGAACACGCAGTCTGGAGAAGGAGCATTCATGAAGGCGCCCACAACCTTGAGCCCATTGAGCTGAGCAATTGGGTGCCAAATGCAAACAGCAGAAGGAGCGTGCAGAATCCAGAGTGTCCCATCCTCCTCATCAGGCACCACCTGTCCCACCCGTGGCAGAGTCTGCAGCTCCAGGATTGGGCTATTCAGCCACCACAGATCCAATCCCCACACCCCTCACATCCCGGAGTGGACCCTTGACCCTGAGGGACTACCAAAGAAGAAAAGATGAATCATGATTTGTCAATCAAGATAGCCTTTTTTCTCCTATCTTTGATATCCTTAAACTAACTTTTTTCACACATAGAGTGGAACAAGCTGCCAGAGGTAGTAGTAGAGGGGGGTTACAACTTTGTCTTTTAAAAAGCATTTAGATAGTTGCGTGGGTAAGATGGATATAGAGGGATATGGGCCAAATGCGGGCAATTGGGACTAGCTTAGTTGTTAAAAAAAAGGTTGGCATGGACAAGTTGGGCCGAAGGGCCTGTTTCCATGCTGTGAACCTTTATGACTCTATGACTCTATTGCCGGTATAAAATACCTCGCTTAGATGAGGCTCGTAAAATCTCGCTCGAGGCCAATGGAGAATTCTGTTCCGCGAACCGTGCCTGCCCCGGGGCGGGCATGGTGGTAAAATTCCAGCCCATGACTCTATAACCAATGTGAATGGCAAAAGAAAATGGAAATAATTTATAATGTTCCAGGTTTGCACCCTGGAGATTAATCTTTAATTACACTTGGAATACTGTGTACAGTCCTGGTCACCCTATTATACAAAGGATATTATTAAACTAGAAAGAATGCAGAAAAGATTTACCAGGATGCTACCGGGACTTGATAGTTTGAGTTATAAGGAGAGGTTGGATAGACTGGGACTTTTTTCTCTGGAGCGTAGAAGGCTTAGGGGTGACCTTATGGAGATCTATAAAATGATGAAGGGCATAGATCAGTTAGATAGTCAATATCTTTTCCCAAAGGTAGGGGAGTCTAAAACTAGAGGGCATAGGTTTAAGGTGAGAGGGGAGAGATACAAAAGTGTCCAGAGGGGCAATTTTTTCTCTATGACTCCTGGAGATGCCAGTTCATTCTGGAGAATTGGTAACCCTCCCCTCATGATGTGGAGATGCCGGCGTTGGACTGGGGTAAACACAGTAAGAAGTTTAACAACACCAGGTTAAAGTCCAACAGGTTTATTTGGTAGCAAAAGCCACACAAGCAATTCCCACTCACCTGAAGAAGGGGCTTAGAGCTTCGAAAGCTTGTGTGGCTTTTGCTACCAAATAAACCTGTTGGACTTTAACCTGGTGTTGTTAAACTTCTTACTGTGTTAACCCTCCCCTCCCCAGAGCCTGGGATCAAAACGTCTCTGGCCACACCTCGCTAAATGGTTATCAAGCTTTGGTAGGTTTCAAAGCCTGATGGCTGTAACAAGCAAGGAAAGCTGAGGCAGATGGAAAAAAACACTAGTATTTTATATAAAGCCTTTTCGTGAACCCGCCCCCCCCCCCCCCCCCCCCCCCACCCCAGGATGTCCCAAAGCACTTTATGGGCACAGATAAGGAATTCCATTCCACTGAGGGCCAGAATAAGATATTCCGTATGGAAAGCTATGCCAACATGTCAAACAGAAAGCAAAAGAAAATGGTTACTTTACTGAGAGTAAATGCAGTAAAAAGTGTTTGATCTTTGGTCGGACTAGACATTGTAAATTAATCCCATCAGGCAATCCAAGCAGGGGATTTGCTACAGATGATTTCAGAGGCAAGCAAGTCCAGAAATGCTCTTTTGTTTTGAAATAATGCCCTTTTTCCAGACAGGCTTTGAACTGCCTGAACAGCTGTCTATTTTCACCAGATCAAAATAACCAAAATCCTCATGTGCTGAACCAACTGACTAGTGAAAATAATGATGTCCACTATCTTTCAGGCCGACCTTGCTCTTACCTCTGACCTTTACCCTCTCTCGCTTGGTCACCGAACCTTAATTCTCACGTTTTGTGTTTTATTATTCTGTCAATGCTTTTCTGAAAATTTTGTCTGATTTGCTTGCTTTCTGCTTCCCAATGATTGAGACTGATCACGCAGTCCCCTGCTCCATCTCACTGGGGAAAAATTCAAACTCTGCTCAAAACAAGACCAAAGACAGAATCAGGTGGCTGGGACCATATCCTACAACAATTTGCCTTTATGTAAAATACCTTTCACATCGTGCCTGCGTTACATGAGCTATGATGGGTTAAGGATTGATTTAATTATTTCTTTAAGGATTCTGAAGGAATTAATAAGGTTGACAAAGGAAAAAAACCCTAACACCTTTTGTCTCACAACTTTTGTACGAGGGAGGTCATGCTTCACAAATTTGGTTGAGTTTTTTGAGGAGGTGACAAAAATGATTGACGAGGGAAGGGCCGTGGATGTCGTCTACATGGATTTTAGTAAAGCATTTGACAAGGTCCCTCATGGCAGGCTGGTGCAAAAAGTTAAATCTCACGAGATCAAAGGTGAACTAGCTGGATGGGTACAGAACTGGCTTGGCCATAGAAGACAGAGGGTAGCTGTGGAGGCGTCTTTTTCTGATTGGAGGTCTGTGACTAGTGGTGTTCCGCAGGGCTCAGTCCTGCGACCTCTGCTGTTTGTGATATATATAAATGATTTGGAAGAAGGTGTAGCTGGTCTGATTAGTAAGTTTGCGGATGATACAAAGATTGCTGGAGTTGCGGATAGTGATGAACATTGTCAGAGAATACAGCAGGATATAGATAGGCTGGAAAATTGGGCGGAGAAATGGCAGATGGAATTTAATCCAGATAAATGCGAAGTGATGCATTTTGGTAGATCTAATGCAGGGGGGAGCTATACAATAAATGGCAGAACCATCAGGAGTATAGACACACAGAGGGATCTGGGTGCGCAAGTCCACAGATCCTTAAAGATGGCAGCACAGGTGGAAAAGGTGGTGAAGAAGGCATATGGCATGCTTGCCTTTATTGGACGGGGCATAGAGTATAAAAGTTGGCATATGATGTTGCAGTTATATAGAACGTTGGTTGGGCCACATTTGGAATACTGCGTCCAGTTCTGGTCGCCACACTACCAGAAGGACGTGGAGGCTTTGGAGAGAGTGCAGAAAAGGTTTACCAGGATGTTGCCTGGTATGGAGGGTATTAGCTATGAGGTGAGATTGAGTAAACTAGGGTTGTTCTTCCTGGAAAGACGGAGGTTGAGGGGCGACCTAATAGAAGTTTATAAAATTATGAAGGGCATAGATAGGGTGAACAGTTGGAAGCTTTTTCCCAGGTCAGAAATGACAAACACAAGGGGTCACAAGTTCAAGGTAAGGGGAGCAAGGTTCAATACGGGTATGCGGGGGACGTTTTTAACACAGAGGGTGGTGGGGGCCTGGAACGCACTACCAAGCAAGGTGGTTCAGGCAGACACGCTAGGATCATTTAAGACTTATCTAGATAGCCACATGAACAGACTGGGAAGAGAGGGATACAAACAGATGGTCTAGTTAGGAACACATGATCGGTGCAGGCTTGGAGGGCCAAAGGGCCTGTTCCTGTGCTGTATTGTTCTTTGTTCTTGTTCTAACACCAGGTTGAAGTCCAACAGGTTTATTTGGAATCATGAGCTTTTGGGGTGCTACTCCTTCACTCACCTGATGAAGGAGCAGCACTCCGAAAACTCGCAATTCCAAATAAACCTGTTGGAATTTAGCCTGGTGTTGTGAGACTTCTTATCATGCCCAACCCAGTCCAACACCAGCATCTCCACATCATGACTACCATAATACATACGCGAAGAGTCCCATTGAGTCTGCTCCACCATTCAGTGAGGTCATGACTGTTCTGATGTGATAATCCTTCATTCTATTTTCCTGCCTTATTGCTTAGCTGGTGGTGGAGTCTAGCAGACGGCAGACAGGGAGGCGATGGCCGAGTGGTATTATCGCTAGACTATCAATCCAGGAACTCAGCTAATGTTCTGGGGACCCGGGTTCGAATCCGGTGGAATTTGAATTCAATAAAAAATATCTGGAATTAAGAATCTACTGTTGACGATGAAACCATTGTCGATTGCCGGAAAAACTCATCTGGTTCACTAATGTCCTTTAGGGAAAGAAATCTGCCATCCTTACCTGGTGATGCGCGACAATCAAGCATGTGGAACAAGGCTTCAGCTATTGAAGGCTTTTATTAGCAAACAATGGAACTAACTAACACGAGTACACCAGTTCAGACTGGAGGGGTCCTGCCGGAGCAGAGGGTCTTATACCTCTCCCCCGGAGGCGGGGCCCGACCGGGATGTGCCATAACAACATTTACCACAGGTAAACACCCTAACCCAACAACATTATACAACCCCCACAGTGACAACACCCTAACCCAACAGTAACATAGGAACAACCCCCAGTGGTAACCAACGATGGTTCACCACATTCACCCCTCCTTTAAAACAAAGGCCGGCGGGGTGCAAAAACAGGTCATATATGTACAAAATTCACAAGTCCAGACGGTCTGGAGGACCGCACCGTCGCTGTGATCTCCTCAACACCGGTTGCGACACCGGAGCAGGTGCTTGCGGTGGCGTTCTCTCCAAAACAGCGTCCGGCTGTCCCCTCGAGGACTCCCGGGCCGGTTGACCCTGGTGAGGCGATGGTGCAGGGGATCCTGGAACCTTCTGTGGTGGCGCCGATCTCCGAGTCTCAGGCAAGCTGTACATGGGAGTATAACTGTTATGCACTGGTCCCGGTGCTGACCGCGCCACGTCTGGGGAAGAAATAAGTGATAGGGGATTCGTGACAGGGGGTATGGGAGCGACAGGAGTTGCTACGTCCCCTGCGGGCGCCAGGTCTCGAATGGAGACTGTGTCCTCTCGCCCGTCAGGATATGCACATAGGCATACTGAGGGTTGGCGTGGAGGAGTTGGACCGGTTCGACCAAGGGGTCGGACCTACGGGCCCTCACATGTCGCCGCAGAAGGACGGGTCCTGGGTACGTCAACCAGGCTGGTAATGAGATCCCCGAGGACGACTTCCGAGGGAATGAGAACATCCTCTCGTGGGGAGTAGCATTGCTGCCGTACACAGGAGGGAGCGGATGGAATGAAGCGCATTTGGAAGGACCTCCTGCCAACGGGAGACTGGAAGGCCCCTGGATTTCAGTGCCAGTAGGACAGCCTTCCAGACTGTAGCATTCTCCCTTTCCACCTGTCCGTTACCCCTAGGGTTGTAGCTCGTGGTTCTACTAGAGGCAATCCCGTATGAGAGCAGGAATTGCCTCAAGTCGTTGCTCATGAACGACGAGCCCCTGTCGCTATGTATGTAGCAGGGGTACCCGAACAGGGTAAAAAGATCACTGAATGCCTTAATCACTGTGGCAGTCGACGTGTCTGCACAGGGGACAACAAACGGGAACCGGGAGTACTCATCTATTATATTGAGAAAATAGACATTCCGGTCCGTTGAGGGAAGGGGGCCCTTAAAATCCACACTCAGCCTCTCGAAGGGGCGAGTGGCCTTGACCAATTGTGCCCGGTCCGGTCGATAAAAGTGCGGTTTGCATTCCGCGCAAATCCGACAGCTTCTCGTCACTGACCTGACATCCTCCACCGAGTAGGGCAGGTTGCAGGCTTTTACGAAGTGGTAGAGTCGGGTGACTCCAGGATGACACAGGTCATTGTGGAGGGCCTTCAAGCGGTCCTCTTGCATGATGGCGCATGTTCCGCGCGAGAGGGCATCCGAGGGCTCATTGAGCTTCCCTGGACGATACATAATATCGTAATTATAGGTGGAGAGCTCAATTCTCCACCGCAAGATCTTATCGTTCTTGATCTTGCCCCTCTGCGTGTTACTGAACATAAACGCCACGGATCGTTGATCCGTGATCAGAGTGAACCGCTTCCCCGCCAGGTAATGGCGCCAGTGTCTGACTGCCTCCACAATGGCCTGAGCCTCCTTCTCCACCGCTGAGTGTCGAATTTCGGGGCCTTGAAGGGTGCGGGAAAAGAACGCGATGGGCCTGCCTGCCTGGTTTAGTGTGGCGGCTAGGGCGAAATCAGATGCATCACTCTCCACCTGGAAAGGGATGGATTCATCCACTGCGTGCATCGTGGCTTTCGCAATGTCGCTTTTCAAAGCCTTGAAGGCCAATTGGGCCTCCGGCGTGAGTGGGAAGGTCGTGGACTTGATGAGCGGACGAGCTTTGTCCGCGTAGTTGGGGACCCACTGCGCATAATATGAAAAGAAACCGAGGCATCTCCTCAGTGCTTTTGTGCTAGCGGGCAAGGGAAGTTCAGTAAGGGGGCGCATACGGTCTGGATCAGGGCCAATGACCCCGTTTTCCACCACGTATCCAAGGATAGCTAACCTGCACGTACGAAATACGCACTTCTCCCTGTTATAGGTCAGATTCAGGCGAGATGCAGTGCGCAGGAAGTGTTGGAGATTCGTGTCGTGGTCCTGCTGGTCATGGCCGCAGATGGTGACGTTATCCAGGTACGGGAAGGTAGCCCGCAACCCGTTCTGGTCCACCATTCGGTCCATAGCACGCTGGAAGACCGAGACCCCATTGGTGACACCAAATGGAACCCTGAGAAAATGGTATAGACGACCATCCGCCTCAAAAGCCGTGTATTGTCGGTCCTCTGGGCGGATGGGGAGTTGATGGTAGGCGGACTTAAGGTCTATGGTAGAGAACACCCGGTGCTGCGCAATCTGATTGACCATATCAGAAATGCGCGGGAGAGGATACGCATCCAGCTGCGTATAACGGTTAATGGTCTGACTGTAGTCGATGACCATCCGAGGTTTGTTCCCGCTTTTAACCACCACGACCTGCGCTCTCCACGGACTAGCATTGGCCTGTATGATCCCTTCCTTGAGGAGCCGCTGAACCTCAGATCTGATAAAGATCCGGTCTTCAGCGCTGTAACGCCTACTCTTAGTAGCGATGGGCTTGCAGCCTGGTACCAGATTCTTAAATAAGGAAGGTGTGGTGATTTTTAGTGTGGAAAGATTGCATGCGGGGCGCTTTGGGCAATTTGGAGGCTGTGGCTGATTCCCTACTGCCAGTGAAGGGAGTGGCCCACCGTACTGTAGGATCACACTCTTCATGTGGACCATAAAATTTAGTCCGAGGAGAATTGGCACGCAAAGGTGCGGTAACACAAGGAGCCTGTATTGCTCGTAAATTGTGCCCTGCACCTCTAGGGTTACCATACACCGTCCTTGGATCGGTACAGACTGGGACCGTGATGCCATGGAAATTGTCTGTTTGGCAGGTAGAACCCGGAGTCCACACCTTTTAGCAGTGTCAGGGTGAATAAAACTCTCGGTGCTCCCACTGTCAAACAGACAATACACAGTACGACCATTTACCTTGATGTTCATCATGGAATTATCAAGCCTGTGGTGCTTTGTCTGGTCCAGAGAGATCGACGCCACCGTTGGCCCCTGGGCATCACTGCATGCAGCCGAGGTTGATGCTGAGGACCCCTGCTGGTCGCTTCTAGTCGTCGTGGACCATGATGGCCGCCCCCATGAATCGCACGTGGGTGAGGGCGCCAAACGTAGCGACTCCTGGTGGTCATCCTCCTCCTCCATCAGCCACGATGGCGCCGTCCTGGATTCGCACGTGGTCGGACCTCGTGGGTACTGCGACGCCGAAGGAGATTGTCTCCGCTCTGGAGGGTCACAGGCTGCACTGCCGTTTTTGGGCTTCGACCTGCAAACTTTGGCATAGTGGCCCTTTTTACCACACTGGCTGCAGATTGCCGTTTTTGCAGGACACTGTTGCTGTGAATGCTTGGCCCCGCCGCAAAAATAGCATCGCTGGCCGCCTGGAGCTGCCGCCGTCGTCGGATCGATATGGGAGCGCAAGCCCGTGGGGCGAGGAGGGATTTGTGCTTGCTCTTGCCACGTTGTCTCCACGTGGTCTTCGGGGTACAGAGCCAAGCTTTTCGACGCTGCCTCCAGCATCTCAGCCATCTCCATCGCTTGGGTCAAATTGAGGTTCCCTTTCTCCAGTAACTTAAGCCGGATGTACGAGGACCCTACCCCTGCTACGAACGCATCTCGGGCGAGGTCGTACATATATTGTTCTGCTGATACGTCTTTACAATCGCAACCCCTGGCAAGCTGCAAGAGCTCGTTGGCGTAGTCCTCCATGGTTTCGCCCGACTGCCGACGTCGTGTAGCGAGGAGGTAATGAGCGTGTATCTCGTTGGGTGGTCTCGTGTATCGTTTCTTCAAGAGCTCGATGGCCCTCGGGTAAGTGGTGGCCGCACGAATCGCAAGATAAATCGTGTCGCTTACCCTTGCGTGGAGGACCTGGAGTTTGTCGCTGTCTGTAGTAACAGCTACAGAGGCTGCCAGGTAGTCTTCGAAACACTTCCACCAGTGGTCGAAGGTGTTAGCGGCACCGACCGCACGTGGGTCCAGCGCCAGACGTTCTGGTTTTAATATTTGTTCCATACTCCCTTTTTACTGTTGAGAGTTTTATGTTTGCTAATAAAATTGATGCGCGACAATCAAGCACGTGGAACAAGGCTTCAGCTATTGAAGGCTTTTATTAGCAAACAATGGAACTAACTAACACGAGTACACCAGTTCAGACTGGAGGGGTCCTGCCGGAGCAGAGGGTCTTATACCTCTCCCCCGGAGGCGGGGCCCGACCGGGATGTGCCATAACAACATTTACCACAGGTAAACACCCTAACCCAACAACATTCTACAACCCCCACAGTGACAACACCCTAACCCAACAGTAACATAGGAACAACCCCCAGTGGTAACCAACGATGGTTCACCACACCTGGTCTGGCCTACATGTGACTCCAGAGCCACAGCAATGCAATTGACTCTCAACTGCCCTCTGAACAAGGACACTTCGGGTTGGGCAATAAATGCTGGCCAGCCAGCGACGCCCATGTCCCATGAATGAATAAAAAAAAACATTGAAATCAGAGATTGAACATTCAGTAAAGATGCTAAGAAACACGAGGAGTGATGGAAGTGTGAAACCTACTCTTCATAAAGCAATAGGTGCTAGCTCAATGAATTAATTTAAAATCTGAGATAATTTCTTGCCAACAATATTCAGGGATCTGAAGCCAAGGTAGGAGGTTAGAGTTAGATCAGCCATAGAAACATAGAATCCTACAGTGCAGAAGGAGGCCATTTGGCCCATCAAGTCTACACCGACCACAATCCCACCAAGGCCCTCTGCCCATAATCTCATGTGTCTACCCTGCTAGACCCCTGACACTAAGGGGCAATTTATCATGGCCAATCCGCCTAACCTGTGCACCTTTGGACAGTGGGAGGAAACCAGAGCACCTGGAGGAAACCCACGCAGACACGGGGAGAACGATGCAAACTCCACACAGTCACCCAAGCTGGGAATCGAACCCGGGTCCCTTGCACTGTGAGGCAGCAGTGCTAACCACTGTGCCACTGTGCCGCCCAAAATGATCTCATTGAATGGGGGAACAAGGAAATGAGAGCGTGCAGAACGTAGTGTTACAGTCATAGCTAGGGTGTAGAGAAAGATCAACTTAATGCAAGGTAGGTTCATTCAAAAGTCTGACGGCAGCAGGGAAGAAGCTGTCCTTGAGTCGGTTGGTATGTGACCTCAGACTTTTGTATATTTTTCCTGACAGAAGAAGATGAAAGATAGTATGTCTGGGATGTGTGGGGTCCTTGATTAAGCTGGGAGTCTTTTTAAAATTATTTCATGGTATGTGGACATCACTGGCTGGGCCAGCATTTATTGCCCATCCCTAGTAGCCCAAGGGCAGTTGAGAGCCAACCACACATTGCTGTGGACCTGGAGTCAGATGTAGGGCAGACCAGGTAAGGATGGTAGATTTCCTTCCCTAAAGGACCAGATGGATTTTTACAATATCCAACAATGGTTTCATGGTCATCATTCGACTTATAATTCCAGATTCTTATTGAATCTAAATTTCACCATGGTCTGATACAAACCCGGGTCCCCTTGAATATGAGTCCAGTGACAATACCTCTACACCACAGTCTCCCCCAGTCTGGTCCATCATAATAAGATGCTACATGAGAAAAACGCAGGATAAAATATTACTTCCATTGAAATTTGTATGTTTGCATCTGTCCTGAAGAGTGCAAAACAAAACATTTTGGTAGCAAGTCTCTTTTTTCAGTGATATAATTAATATAATATCTAACGTTTAGGTTTCCAGATCACCAGCAACCTGTCCTGGTCCCCCCATGCTGACACTATAGTTAAGAAAGCCCATCAACGTCTCTACTTACTCAGAAGACTAAGGAAATTTGGCATGTCAGCTACGACTCTCACCAACTTTTACAGATGCACCATAGAAAGCATTCTTCCTGGTTGTATCACAGCTTGGTATGGCTCCTGCTCTGATCAAGGCACGAGAAACTACAAAAGATTGTGGACGAAGCCCAGACCATCACCCAAGCCAGCCTCCCATCCATTGACTCTGTCTACACTTCCCACAGCCTCAGAAAGGCAGCCGGCATAATTAAGGACCCCACGCACCCCGGACATACTCTCTTCCACCTTCTTCCACTGTGGGACAGTTACAAAACTCTAAGGTCATGCACTAACCGACTCAAGAACAGCTTTTTCCCTGCTGCCATCAGACTTTTGAATGGACCTGCCTTATATTAAGTTAATCTTTCTCTATACCCTAGCTATGACTGTAACATTACATTCTCCACCCTTTCCTTTCCTTCTCCCCTATGTCCTCTATGAATGGTATGCTTTGTCGATATAATACGCAAGAAACAATACTTTTCACTATATACCAATACATGTGATAATGATAAATAGGCAGTATGGTGGCACAGTGGTTAGCACTGATGCCTCACAGCACCAGGGACCTGGGTTCAATTCCAGCCTAGGGTGACTGTGTGGAGTTTGCACATTCTCCCCGTATCTGCGTGGGTTTCCTTTCGGTGCTCCGGTTTCCTCCCACACTCCAAAGATTTGCGGGTTAGGTTGATTGCCCATGTTAAATTGACCTGAGCATCAGGGGGATTAGCTAGGGTAAAGTGTGGGGTTACGGGAATAGGGCCTGTGTGGGATTGTGGTCAGTACAGACTCGATGGGCCCAATGGCCTCCTTCTGCACTGTAGGGATTCTATGATTCTATAAAATCAAATCAAAGGCTGAATTAGGCAGATTTTTGATTGACAAGGGAGTCAAGGATTATGGCGGCAGTCCAGATCAGATGAACCATGACCTTATTGAATGGTGGAGAGGGTCAAGGGGTTGTATGGGCCGCTCCTGCTCCTGATTCTTATATTTGTCCAAAACATCCACTGGCAGGGTGACTGAAGTCAGCTAATTGTGCTGGCCGAAGATTGAGCGCAGAACCTTCCGGTCTGCAATCCTTGGCTGATACCTACTGGAGCGGCTGGAAGATCTATCTTCCAGCAAGAAATAAACACTGGGAGGAGAGAGGGAACACACGGAAATCAATGGAGAATGAAAACATCGGAAAAGCCACTACAGCCTCCGAGGTTTAATAATAGCAATAATTAAGTTACAGATGGTTAGTTTTTATTGATGTAATGTATTCAAACAACATGCCAACACTCATTCACACTGTAGTAAATCACATCTCTCTGGAGTGCCTATTATTCCTAATTTATGAACTTATTCAACATAAAATAAAGTTTCATATACGAGAGGTCGCATTCCACGAACTTGGATCATTGCTTGCATGAATAGCTTATTGAAAAATGTCTGAGTATTACGGCTGTACTTTATTTTTAAGTGCCTTAATACCCTGCTAAGTATCTTTTATGGGCAAGCATTGAAGGAGTTCTGGCACTGTTGATCAAATATCCTGCAGAGAGGAAGAATAAGAGACAGGAAGAAATCTCTCAGAAATCGAAAGGAAGAAGAGAGAATGGGGACAAAGGAGAAATTAATATCGACCCAGCACTTGATTTGGTTTGATTTGATTGGATTTAATTTATTATTGTCACATGTGTTCGCGTACGGTGAAAAGTATTGTTTCTTTTTCACGATGGAGGAAAGTGGAAGAGAGAATGTCCGGGGTGTGTGGGGTCCTTAATTATGCTGGCTGCTTTGCCGAGGCAGCAGGAAGTGTAGACAGAGTCAATGGATGAGAGGCTGGTTTGCGTGATGGATTGGGCTACATTCACGACCTTTTGTAGTTTCTTGCAGTCTCGGGCAGAGCAGGGGCCATACCAATCTGTGATACAACCAGAAAGAATGCTTTCTATGGCTCATCTGTAAAAGTTGGTGAGTGTCGTAGCTAACATGCCAAATTTCCTTCATCTTCTGAGAAAGTAGAGGCATTGGGGGGCTTTCTTAACTGTAGTGTCGGGGGACCAGGACAGCTTGTTGGTGATCTGGACACCTAAAAACTTGAAGCTCTCGACCCTTTCCTTTATCATGTCTTTATCAGACTTCATCATGTCTTGCAAACATCTTAAAACACTTCTAATGCAATGAATTAGTCTGAAGTACAGCGACTAGGCAAATGTAGCACACACAGTAATGAGATGAATGCCTAGTTAATCTTGTTCTGATAATAATCAGAGTTCTACGTGGCAATCCTGCTGAAAATACAATCAGGTGGCTGTTAGATCAGGCCTAAGTAAGATTCAACTGTACACTACACTGGCATACCTAAAGTCTTTTTGGAATCCCTTTGAACTTATTTAAATCTCTTTACCCTCCAGATGTGATCCACATTAAAGTAATTTTCTGCGTTCACCTTATCTATGCCTTCTGATAATTATATATAACTCCTAGAAGTGTCTCTTAACCTCCTTGGGATGGCATGGTGGCACATTGGTTAGCACTGCTTTCTCAAAGCGCCAGGAACCTGGGTTCGATTCCCAGTTTGGGGGACTGTCTGTGCGGAGTTTGCACATTGTCCACGTGGGTTTCCTCCGGGTGCTCCGGTTTCCTCCTACAGTCCGAAAGACGTGCTGGTTAGGTGCATTGACCATGCTAAATTCTCCCTCAGGGTACCCGAACAGATGCTGGAGTGTGGCGATTAGGGAATTTTCACAGTAACTTCATCGCAGTGTTAATGTAAGCCCACTTGTGACACTCATGAATAAACTTTATTTTGACTGCCTCTCCTTGCTTTTCTTTTGCTTCGCAAGTTGGAATCATTGAACCCCTACAGTCCAGATGGAGGCCATTCATTCTATCAAGTCTACACTAACTCTCTGACAATGCAATTTACCCAAGTCCTTTCCCCCGTCCTATTCCTGTGACCCCACACATTTCCCATGGCTAATCCCATGGCGAACCTACACATCCTGCGACACTAAGGGGCAATTTTTACCACGACCAATCCACCTAACCTGCATATCTTTCTCAGGTAATTGTGGATAGTTAGTAAGCAAAATGTGTGAATTTGATTGTGTAAAGGTTTAATACTAGGATCGCCTCGTACTGAAGTAACTATGATGCAAGTTAACATAACTAAAAGGCTGAGATCTAGTCAGAAGTAGATAAAATTACTGGTGGTATAATAGTAATATCATTGGATTAGTCATCCAGCTGCCACAATTAATGCTTCGGGGGTGTGAGTTCAAATCCCACCATGGTGGCTGGGAGAATTTAATTAATAAAATCTAGAATTAAAAGCTAGTCTCAGTACTGGTGACCATAAAAGTGTTGTGATTGTTGTAAAAATCCACCTGCTTCACTAATATGCTTTAGGGAAGGAAATCTGCCATCCTTACCTGGCCTGACCTATTGGCCTCTATTGACTCTAGACCCGAGCAATAAGAACATAAGAACTAGGAGTAGGCCACTTGGCCCCTCGAGCCTCCTCCGCCATTCAGTAAAGTCATAGCTGATTGACTCATGGGGGCCCTCTGAAATGGCACAGTAAGTGGCTCAATTCTATGGCAATTAGGGATGGGCAACAAATGCTGGCCTTGCTAGCGACACCCAGAGCCCATAAAAGAGTACATTTTAGAAAGTACAACCTGAGGTAGAGTTATTGAGATTAGTTAGATCTGTAAAATGAACACAAATATCTTTCATGAACAACAGTCCACGGCAGTGTTCTGAGGGAACATGCAAACCCTAAAAAAAACCCATTAAGACTCCAAACCCAAGATGAAACAGAGAGGAGAATATTTTATCTTTCTTGTGCATTCATGGGATGGGGTCATCCTTGGCAAGATCAGCATTTAATCTTCATATTATTCTTGAGAAGGTGATGGTGGGCCACCTTCATGAACTGCTGCAGTTCATGTGGCATACAGATACCCACAGTGCTGTTAGGAAGGGAGTTCTGGGAGGTTGGCACAGTGCTGATGACGGAATGGTGAGGTAGGACAGTAAAGTAAATGTTCATTTATTAGTCACAAGTAAGGCTCACATTAACACTGCAATGAAGTTACTGTAAAATTCCCCTTGTCACCACATTCTGGCGCCTGTTCGGGTCAATGCATCTAACCAGCACGTCTTTCAGACTGTGGGAGGAAACCGAAGCACCCGGAGGAAACCCACGCAGACACGGGGAGAACGTGCAAACTCCACACAGACAGTGACCCAACCCGGGAATCAAACCTGGGGCCCTGGCATTGAGATGCAGCAGTGCTAACCACTGTGCCACTGTGCCGTGACCTGGAGGGAAACCTGGATGCAGTGGTGTTCCCATACATTATTAATTAGTCTCCTTTGAGCTCTATTGGTTGAGAGCTTCAAGTCTCTAGGTGTCCAGATCACCAACAACTTGTCCTGGTCCCTCTGCACCGATGCTGTACTTAAGAAAACCCATTAATGCTTCTCGTTTCTCAGCAGGCTAAGGAAATTTGGCATGTCCACTACGATTCTCACCAACTTTTACAGATACACCACAGAAAGTATTCTTTCTGGTTGTTACAGAGCTTGGTATGGCTCCTGTCTTGACCAAGACTGCAAGAAACTACAAAGGGTTGTGAACGCAGCCCAGTCCATCACTCAAACCAGCCTCCCATCCATTGTCTACATTTTCCGCTGCCTCTGAAAAGCAGTCAGCATAATCAAGGACCCCACGCACCCTCGACATTCTGTCTTCCACCTTCTTCTGTCGGGAAAAAGAGACAAAGGTTTGAGGTCACGTACCAACCGACTCAAGAACAGTTTCTTCCCTGCTGCTGTTAGGGTTTTGAATGGACCTACCTTATATTAAATTGGTCTTTCTCTACACCCGAGCTATGACTGAAACACTACATTCTGCACCCTCTCCTTTCCTTTTTTCTTAAAGGTATGCTTTGTGTAGTGCACAAGAAACAATACTTTTCACTGGGCATGGTGGCACAGTGGTTAGCACTACAGCCTCACAGCACCTGGGACCCAGGTTCAATTCCTGCCTTGTGGAGTTTGCACTTTCTCTCTGTGTCTGCATGGGTTTCCTCCCACAGTCTGAAAGACGTGCTGGTTAGGGTGCATTGGCCATGCTAAATTCTCCCGCAGTGTACCCGAACAGGTGCCGGAGTGTGGCAACTAGGGGATTCTCACAGTGACTTCATTGCAGTGTGAATGTAAGCCAACTTGTGACTAATAAATAAACTTTAACTTTTCATACGAGTACATGCAAAAATAATAAATCAAATAAATGCGAGGTGATGCATTTTGGTAGATTGAACCAGGGCAGGACTTATTCAGTTTTGGTAGGGCGTTGGGGAGAGTCTTTTTCACAGGCTTGGGGACCTGAGAACAAGAGGGCAAAGGTTTAAGTTAAGGGGGGAAAGAATTAATTAAAGAATTAATTAATTTCCTACATATGTGGAATGAGCTGCCGGAGGAAGTGGTTGAGGCAGGGACATTGACAACGTTTAAAAGGCATTTGGACAGATACATGGATAGGAAAGGTTTAGTGGGATTATGGGCCAAATGCAGGCAAATGGGGTTAGCTTAGATGGGCCTTTTGGTCGACATGGACCAGTTTGAGCTGAAGGGCCTGTCTCCGTGCTGTAGATTCTATGAGTCTACGATTCTACACCAACAGAGCACAAAATTCAGGGAGAAAACATTGTGGTGCCAAGATTGGTGCACTGACATTGTGTGGCCCATTTTCATAATGAATTAATGGGGACAATTAGGCAGATCTGCCAAATTTTCCTTTCCACTGACTGATCTGTAGCGCCCAGATTTTCACCTGCGCTCGAAGAATGAAATTATCCCCAATATTTTTCTTGGGTTACGTTAAGCAGTCAAAATTGGATTGGTTTTAATGGCTGACAATAATGCTGAAAATCAGGGAAATCGGGAATTGACACCTTTCACAATCTCAGAATATTCCAAAATGCTCTCTACCTCATGAAGTACTTCTAAATCTTAGTCACTTTTTTGATAAAGGAAACGCAGCAATCAATTTGCATTCAAGAAGCTCTCACAAACAGGAACAATGCAGTAAAATGCATTAAATTGGTTGAGAGATAAATATTGGAAACTCCTCTGCTCTTCTTTAAGTACAGGGAAGGAGCAGAAGAGAACAAGAGAAAGCTTCACCTTCAGCTCCCTGTCCATAGACAAGGCCAACCATGGGTAGGGTAAGGAGGCAGGACCCAAATCTACCCCGTACCATTGCTTGTTGGCATTGATCCACTATCTGATCCAAACCAACCAACCGACCAAGGGAGTCTGATTTGCTGTGTCTGTTAAATGTTAAAAGGTAGTCGGCATAATGCCCAGGCCATTGGCTGCCCTCCCCTTTGAGTGGGGAGAGCTGACTGGTGGTGATTTAACCTGAGGGTGACCACACTGACAAAAATCCCACCCAGACCCTATCCCCATAACCCCATGTATTTACCCTGCGAATCCCCCTGACACTAAGGGGCAATTTAGCCTGGTCAATCAACCTAACCCGCACATCTTTGGAGTGTGAGAGGAAACCGGAGCACCTCTAGGAAACCCATGCAGGCATGAGAAGAACGTACAAACTCCACTTCGTCGCCCAAGGCCGGATTCAAACCCGGGTCCCTGGCGCTGTGGGGCAGCAGTGCTAACCACTGTGTCACTGTGCCACCTTATCCATTTTCAATCTACCAGAACAGCCACGTGTGCTGACTGATGATCAACTGTGATTCAACTGTCCCAATCGCACAGTTGTGAGCCAGTCTGGTGACTGGTTTTTTGAGGTGGGGTATTGAATTTGCTTCCATCACCCTTTCAGATAACACATTCTAGGCTACAACAACTCGCTATGAAAAGAAACTCTCTTTGTTTCTCCCCTTGTTCTATTTGTTAATTATCTTTATTCGGTGTCCCCTCGTTACTGATCCTCCAAAAACCATTTCCATTATCCAAACCCCTCATGATTTTGAACACTTTGACTAAATAGCCCCTTCACATCCTCTGCTCTAAGGAGAGCAATCCAAACTTCTCCAGGCACTCCTCATAACTGAAGTCCCTCACCTCTGGTATCTTGCTACTTCTCGGTACACCATGAATAATGGATTGTTTAAGTCCCTCCACTCAAATATCTTGACAACAATTAGGAAACTCTGCGCTCATACACTTCACTGCCATTAGAATCGGTTTAATTTGCAAGTAATTACAGTTAAACCATCTAAAATAATTATTATTAATTCTAAGCATTAAAATTGTACTTTATAATCATCACAGGAGCATTGTGTTGAGCTCTGTATTCATGTGATAAATGTAATTGTTCAGAAAGAAATTTAAATCACAGAGTGCTTCACACGCAGTGAATCACTTTGAAGAGGCATAACAAGCAAAGCAAGCACCCACACACAGCAGTGAGGCAAGCGGCCATTTAGACTCTTCTTGATGGAGTTGGTAGAGAGATGATTTCTGACCACAGCAACTTAGTGGAGGACATGCATCAACCAAGATGAAGTGAAAATGGTCCAGAGCTTCAAGTTTCTAGGTGTCCAGATCACCACCAAGACACCCTGGTCTCTTCATGACGACACTAGAGTTAAGAAAGGCCACCAATGCCTCTACTTTCTCAGGAGACTAAGGAAATTTGGCATGTCAGCTACGACTCTCATCAACTTTTACAGATGCACCAGAGAAAGCATTCTTTCTGGTTGTATCATAGCTTGGTATGGCTCCTGCTCTGCCCAAGGCCGCAAGAAACTACAAAAGGTGTGAACGAAGCCCAGTCCATCACTCAAATCAGCCTCCCATCCATTGACACCACCTACACTTCCTGCTGCCTTTTAAAAGCAGCCAACATAATCAAGGACCGCACACACCCCGGACATTCTCTCTTCCACCTTCTTCCGTTGGGAAAAAGATACAAAAGTCTGAGGTCACGTACCAACCGACTCAAGAACAACTTTTTCCCTGCTGCCATCAGACTTTTGAATGGTTCTATCTTATATTAAGTTGATCTTTCTCCATACCGTAACTATGGCTGTAACACAATGTTCTGCACCCTCTCCTTTCCTTCTCCCCTATGTACTCTGAATGGTATGTTTTGTGTGTATAGCACGCAAAAAACAATACTTTTCACTGAACACCAATACATGTGAAAATAATAAATCAAATCAAATCCTGGATATCATCAGATACATTGCTATGCCTGCACGGTCAGCCTTGTGTAGGCAGAGAGGCCTTAGCCAGAATGGCATTTCCGACAGTGCAGCACACCCTTAGTATTCCCTCATTGCAGTTGAAATTATGTGCTCAAATCTTCAGAAATTGAACCCCAAATCTCATGACACAGTGGTGTTAGGGTACCAGATCAGAAACCCCAAGGTGTATTCCGAGGCCCAATGAGGCCCCAACAATTTTGCCATTTTGGCATTAATGTGGGCATTTTATCAAAATAAATTTTATTTAACAACACAGTTTAACGATAACAAATAAATTAGTTTAACTTTGAACATTTGAACAATATTTAAACATGACAAGATATAATTCTTAACTGCTAACTGCTAACTATCACTCTCGCTGCCGGGCAAGGTGGTGGAGGCGGGCACACTGGGAACGTTTAAGACTTATCTAGATACCCACATGAACAGAGTGGGAATGGAGGGATACAAAAGAATGGTCTAGTTTGGACCAGGGAGCGGCGCGGGCTTGGAGGGCCAAAGGGCCTGTTCCTGTGCTGTATTGTTCTTTGTTCTTTGTACTATGAATTCTGATCAAGCAAAATTTATCTTACGAACTTAAATCCCTCTTTGTGATTAGTTAGAAAAACACAGGCACACTTGCTTGTAACTTAGGTTAACAGCCCTGGAACTTTCATAAACCTCTGGGGAGAGAGCGAGAGAGACAGAGAGACATTTATTTCTTCAAGCAGGTCCAGGCAGCAACTGCTTATATTTATAAAATGAAAATGAAACTGGTCTTTTCTGCAAGTTCAACTCCTCCCATTAATCACATGAATCTGTCCCTGTCAATCGACCTAATCAAAACTCGCATGACTTTGCATGTCTAGTCTAAGATCCCAGGAGAACTTAAATAAACAAGAGGTCCATAACTTCTACAAAGTAACACATCCCTATCTAAAATCAGTCATTATCCTGCGTTCTCAACATTTGAGCTGCATGATTTCCCAGACAAATCACTGCTTATAACAAATCACTGTCTCTTGAAGCAGCCCCACCTTAAATATAAAATACATCAAAGTAGCACAGTATCATCACAGTGGCAGAAGTGCTACAAGCTGAGCCATAGTTAATGCCTCCTTTTGTGGGTTTCTTTTGTTCAGTCCTGCATGAATGCTTACACTGCTCAAATGCCAATAGGATCAGCTTCTGAAATGAAACTTAGTGTAACACTCTCTCTGCTTCATGTGTGTTATTCAAAGGCCAATTGTCTTCCAATGGTTGGCACACTCCCGTGGGGGAAAGTTTAGAGGAGATGTGCGAGGCAAGTTTTTCATGGAAGGTGGTGAATGTCTGGAACGCGCTGCCCAGGGAGATGGTGGGAGCAGGTATGAGAGCAGCATTTAAGGGGCAACTAGATGAATACATGAATAGGATGGGAATGGAAGGATACGGACTCCGTAAGTGCATAAGGTTTTAGTTTAGGCAGGTATCATGATCGGCGCAGGCTTGGAGGGCCGAAGGGTCTGTTCCTGTGCTGTACTGTTCTTTGTTCTTTGTTCTTCGTTCTCCCGTCTTAAGTTAGAAAGTTCACATTCTCACTCCAGCGAGTCGAGCATCAAGGCTGACAAACCAGTGCAGAACAGAGGGAATGTTGTCTTTTGGATGACTGGGAGGAAAGTGACCTTACGTCTCAAGGTACAGCAATAACGTGATCTAAGTACAAAGGAATGGGACTGTCTGAAAACAAGGGTAAGAAATAGAATTAACATTCAAAGTGCACATGGAATCCAGAAATTTGGATCCTCAACATTACTCAGTACCTCTCGCACAATGATGTACAAAGAGGCTCAGCTTATAGTGCAGATTAATATACAATTGAGTAAGCTTTATTTATTAGCATCGCAAGTAGGCTTACATTAACACTGCAATTAATTTACTATGAAAAGTCCTTAATTGCCACACTCCGGCGCCTGTTCGGGTACACAGAGGAAGAATTTAGCATGACCAATGCACCTGAGCAGCAGTTCTTTTGGACTGTGGGTGAAAACCGGAGCACCCGGAGGAAATGCACACAGACACGGGAAGAACATGTGGACTCCGCACAGACTGCAACCCAAGCCGGGAATTGAAACTGGCGCTGTGAGGCAGCAGTGCGAACTACTGTGCCACCACGTTAGTCTAATGGTTATGACAGTGGACTAGCTCCCTGGAGATTGTATAGTTCAAATCTCATCAAAGTGAATTGAATAAAGGTGGTCCTTTCTGGACCAGCAGCCGAAAAGGTGACACCAAAATCTTTCATAAAACCCCATTGCTTCACTCACCTATTTCAGGGAAGGGAACCTACTGGCCAGTATGGCCGATAAGCAGATTTTAAAATAAAACAGAAAGTGCTGGAAATAGTCAGTGTGTCTGGCATCCTCTGTGAAGAGAGAAAGAGTTCATGTTTCAGGTCGATGAATTCTCATCAAAATTCCATGTGGCTTTTAATGCCTCCAGCACAATTCATGTTATTAGCCAAGAGCAACATAAAATTAACGAATAATTAAAATGGCTCAACCTTGGAGGCAGGGGGAGAGATTTACCAGAATGAAGGATGCAAGACTTCTTTAATTCATGGGATATGGCCAATACTGGCAAGGCATTGAGAACAGTTAATAGTCACATGTAGGCCAGACCAGGTAAGGATGGCTGATTTCCTTCCCTAAAGAAATCAAATGGGTTATTTTATGTTAATCAATGATAGTCACCATTATTTTATCTTTAACCTGGTGTTGTGTGACTACCTACTGTACTTTAACCTGAGACTGCTTTCTGTACCATTATTGAGAATAGATTTCAGAGACAGGGTTTGCAAAATTAAATTCCACCAGCTGTGATGGGATTGGAACTCATGTTGCCCAAAGAATTAACCTTCTGGTTTACTAATGGGCGGGATGGTGGCACAGCGGTTAGCACTGTTGCTTCACAGCAACAGGAACCCAGATTCAATTCTGGTCTCGGGTGACTGCCTGCGTGGAGTTTACATGTTCTCTCCGTGTCTGCGTGAGTTGCCTCCGGGTGCTCCAGTTACCTCCCACACTCCAAAGGTGTGTGGGTTAAGGCGGATTGGCCATGCTAAATTGCCCCTCAGTGTCCCAAGATGTGTAGGTTAGGGGGATTAGCGGGGTAAATACTTGGGGTTCCAGGGAACAGGTCTGGGTTGGATTCCATAGAAATCATAGAAACCCTACAGTGCAGAAGGAGGCCATTCAGCCCATCGCACCTGCACCGACCACAATCCCACCCAGGCCCGATCCCCGTAAACTCACATATTTACCGCGCTAATCCCTCTAACCTATGCATCATGGGACACTAAGGGGCAATTTCACATGTCCAATCCACCGATCCAGCATATCTTTGGACTGAGGGAGGAAACCCACACGGATACGGGGAGAATATGCAAACTCCACACAGACAGTGACCCAAGCCGGGAATCGAACCCTGGTCCCTGAGGTAGCAGTGCTAACCACTGTGCTACCGTGCCACCCATTCATGTCGGGGGGATTACATGGGGCTACAAGGATAAGGCCTGAGTGAGATTGTTATCGGTGCATACTCGTTGGGCCGAATGGCCTCCTTCTGCACTGTAGGGATTCTATGAATCTGGTCCAGTGACATTGCCACTCTGCCACCATCTCCTCATAAGAGGTGTGACAAGGCTAGAAAAACTGGGACTGTTCTTCTTAGAGGAGAGGAGGCTGAGGAGAGAATGGCCTTTCAAAGACATAAATGATGGAATTCTCTGACTTTGACCGTGCCCATGAGACTGGAGAATTGGGCATTCCAGCCAAAATCCCATTCAGTGCAGCCGCAGGCAAGGTCAGAGGTTTTCACTCTTCCTAGAATAAATGGGCAGAAACTGTTGCGACTGATAAGAGGGTCAGTAAGAGAGGGTACAAGTTGAAGATAATTGGCTAAATTACCATAGACAAGGTCAGGGCTTATGTGTTTTTAATATAGAATATTGTTATGATCTTGAATAAACTCCCTGAAAGGCTGACACCACCAAAAACAGATTAAATTGGACTCATATCATCTCTGAGACCTTGCTTTCCCTGTCTGTAAACTGCATTTCAAACTAAGTCATTACTTTGTGACGTGGTTTTAATTTCTTTCTGGATAGTTGCATTCATCACGTTAATACAGAGCTCGATACAATGCTTCCATGATGATTATTAAGTACAATTTGAATGCATGGAATTAGCAATAATTATTATGGATGGTTTAACTGTAATTACTTGGGAATTAAGCTAACCGTAATGATCAGACTGAGGGTGTGTGAGCACACTGTTTCCTCATTGCTTCACTGAGGTGTTTGAATGTAGAGGTCAAAATGAGGCCCTGTGGATCGCCCTCTTGGGTGAATCTAAATGAATAATGTCAGCGCACTGTCTCAAAGAAGGAAAAGGAAGTTGTTCCCAATTTCCTGGGAATATGTATCCCTCAACCAACAGCGGTAAAACAGATTATCTTGTCATTATCACATCACGGTTTGCAGGAGTTTCCTGTGTACAAATTGGATGCCTCATTTCCTTCATTGCAGTAATGAGTGCACATCAAAAGTATTTTCATTGTAAAGCACTTTGGGACATCATGAGATAGGGAAAGGCACCAAGTAAAGATGCCTGGATGTCCTTGTCAATAAGTTACTAAAGGCTAACATGCAGGTACAGTAAGAAATGAGAAAGGCTGATATATGTTAGCCTTTATTGAAAGATGATTTGAGTACAGAGTCGGCAAAGTTTTTTTTAAATTTGTTCATGGATATGGATGTCACAGGCTGTGCCAGCATTTATTGCCAATCCCTGATGACACTTAAGGGCAGGATTTTCCAGCTGCTTTCGCCCCAGAACTGGAAAATCCCGCCTGAGGTCAATGGACGTATGGTCCGCCCTCCGCCTGTTACAAATCCCGTGGCAGGCAGGATGGGAAAATTCACCCCTAAGAGTCAAGCACACTTGCTGTGACTCCAGATCCACAGCCAGACCAGGTAAGGATAGCAGATTTCTTTCCCTAAAGAGCATTAGTGAACCAGATGGGTTTTCACAACAATTGTCAACAATTTCATGGTCATCGTCAGACTTCTAATTCCAGATTTTATTGAATTCAAATTTCACAATCTGCCATGGTGCGATTCGAACCCAGGTCACCAGAGCATAACCCTGGGTCTCTGGATTACTAGTCCAGCGACAAAACCATTACGCCACTACCTCCCCTCTTGCTTCAATTGTGAAGAACCTTGGTTAGATTGCACCTGGAGTACTGTGTGCAGTTTTGGTCCTGTTATCTTCGGAAGGATATTAAAGTTTATTTATTCATCACAAGTAGGCTTACATTAACACTGCAATGAAGTTACTGTGAAAATCCCCGAGTCGCCATACTCCAGCGCCTGTTTGGGTACACTGAGGGAGAATTTAGCATGGCCAATTCACCTATCCTGCACATCTTTTGGATTGTGGGAGGAAACCGGAGCACCCGGAGGAAACCCATGCAGACATGGGGAGAACATGCAGACTCCGCAAAGACAGTGACCTAAGCCGGGAATTGAACCCGGGTCCCTGGCGCTGTGAGGCAACAGTGCTAACCACTGCGCCACCGTGCCCACCATCATTGCCATAGACAGGGTGCAACAGAAGTTCACCAGACTTGTTCCAGGGAATGGACCTACCTAATATTAAGTTAATCTTTTTCTGCACCCTAGCTATGGCTGTAACATTATATTCTGCACCCTCTCCTTTCCTTCTCTATGAACGGTATGCTTTGTCTGTACAGCGCAAAAGAAACAATATTTTTCATTGAATACTAATACATGTGACAACAATAAATCAAATCAGAACAAATCAAATCAGTGATCACCTGTTTTTTGTCTTGTTGATTTACGGTCGAATATTGGCCAAGGCACCAGGGAGCGCAACCCTTCTTCGAACGCAAATTTTTAACATCCACCTGAGAAGAGGCCTGGGTTTAACATCTCATTGGTAAGATGGTGGCCGGAATGCGATGCTGGCGTTGGGATCTTGCCTGTGGCTGGAGAATCATAGAGTCCCTCTATCCTCAACAATGCTCTGTGATATCACGAGGATAGTCCACCTTAATGTTTGAAAAGCAATTGCTGCAAAGCTAACTGTATAAAGCTCCAAATCACATCACCGGATTGAGGCACCAATAAGAATTTACATTTGTATTGCACATTTAATGTCCCAAGGCGCTTCACAGGAGCGTAATCAAACAAAATTTGATGTCAAGTCATAAACTATTAGGACAAATGACCAAAAGTGTTTAATGAAAGAGATAGTTGTTAATGAGCATTTCAAAGTAGAGGAAGGGGCGTTCAGTGAATTCTAGAGCTTCGGGCCTAGACAGCTGGAAGCTTGGCTACCAAAGGCAGGGTGGGGTGCAAGATGGCCTGAGTCAAAAGAGGGTAGAAGGGCTGCAAGAGCTTACAGAGATAGGTAGAGAGGAGGCCCTAAAGGCTTTGGAAACAAGGCCTCTTAGCCTCAGAATAAGGGGCAGGCCATTTTGAACTGAGATGAGGAAGAATTTATTTACTCAGAGGGTGGCGAATCTTTGGAATTCTCGGCTCCTGAGGTTGGCGGAGGCTCAATTAGTGAGTATGTTTGAGACTGAAAGTAATAGATAACGACATATTAAAAAAATCAACAGATATGGAGATGGTAGGGGGGGATTCTCTGGCCTCCCAGTCGCGAGTTTCTTGGTGGTGGGAGGTAGTGCGTTGTCCATTGTGGCTGGATTCTCTGGTCCCGCCGCTGTCAATGTGGATTCCCATTGATGTCACCTCACGCCACGGAGAAACCCATGGGAGGTGGTGCGCTGCCAATGGGAACCCAGAGACTTATAAAATTTTAACAGACTTATAAAATTCTAACAGGACAAGACAGGGTAGATGCAGGGAGGATATTCCCGATGGTGGGGAAGTCCAGAACCAGGCGTCACAGTCTGAGGATTCAGGGTAGATCATTTAGGATGGAGGTGAGGAGACATTTCTTCACCCAAAGAGTGGTGAACCTGTGGAATTCATTACCACAGGAAGTAGTTGATGCCAAAACATTGAATGTATTCAAGAGATGGCTGGATATAGCACTTGGGGTGAATGGGATCAAGGGTTATGGGGAGAAAGCAGGACTAGGCTATTGAGTTGGACAATCAGCCATGATCATAATGAATGACGGAGCAGGCTCGAAGAATGGCCTCTTCCTGCTCCTATCTTCTATGTTTGTTTCTATCCCATCGGCACGAACGGCTGGAGAATTCCCCCGAGTGTTAAAATAGAAGATCAGTCGTTAACTCATAGAATGACAGAGTGGGCTCAGAGGCTGACTCCTGTTCCTATTTCTTATGTTCAAATTAGTTGGAATGTAAAATCAAAGAGGCCAGTGAATTCCAATTAATGCTGCACTTATATGTCTTGAGAAGCCAAAAATGAATATTTGGACTCAGAAGAGCATTTGATAGCGATGTGGCCCAGTTTTGCTTGGTATTGATTAACTAAATACTACAATGATTTCTGAACATGAATATAATTAGACAAACCAGAGGGAGCAGCTGTACTGAGATTAAATATACATTTTACATGTGTCTTCTACCTGGAAGCTTTTATAAAAACCATTCCATTGGCACGCGTGCAGTTTTGATGCAGCTTTAAAACAAACATACTGTTGAGTGACACATAAATATTTATAAGCAGATGGTTCTGAACTGCAATCTAAACCTGTGATTGATAGTTTGAGGTGCCTCACTTAAAAGCTTTGAAGATATCAGATGCTGTCACATCTGAGTGCAGTGTGCGATGAATAAGATCAGAAATTAGATATCGGGGAAGCACGGGAGGGATAGAAGTCAAACTGTCCCCGAGTGACAGAAAGGGAAAGGATCAGCCAGGATTCCTGTCTTTTCTATGCACTGAATCCTGACTGGCAGGTGCACCATTTCAGGGGTTGACAGTGGAAGGACTCGGAAGTGATGCCCTATACAAGGGAACACTGACCAAACTCTCAATCCCCAGTCTCGCAATATTGGATTTAATTTGATTTATTATTATCACAAACAAAGGAAAATGGTCAAGGGGCGGCATGGTGGCACAGTGGTTAGCATTGCTGCCTCACAGCGCAAAGCACCCGAGTTCGATTCCCGGCTCGGGTGACTGTGTGGAGTTTGCATGTTCTCCCCATGTCTGCGTGGGTTTCCTCTGGGTGCTCCGGTTTCCTCCCACAGTCCAAAGATGTGCAGGTTAGGTGGATCGGCCATGCTAAATTGCCCCTTAATGTCACAGGGATTAGGGGTAAATGTATGGTGTCGTGGGGGTGGGGCCTGAGTGGGGTAGTGGTCAGTGCAGACTCAATGGGCTGAATGGCTACCTTCTGCACTGTAGGATTCTATGATTCTATATATTAGCATATAGTTTAAAGTTTATTTATTAGTGTCACAAATAGGCTTACATTACTACCATGAAGGTACTGTGAAAATGCCCGAGTCACCACAGTCCGGTGCCGGTTGCATACACTGAGGGAGAATTTAGCATGGCCAATGCACCTAACATGCACGTCTTTGGGACTGTGGGAGAAAACCGGAGCACCCAGAGGAAACCCATGCAGACACGGGGAGAACGTGCAGACTCTGCACAGACAGTGATCCAAGCCGGGAATTGAATCCAGGTCCCTGGCGCTGATAGGCAGCAGTGCTAACCACTGTATCACCGTGCTGCCCCTACAGTGAAAATTATTGTTTCTTGCGTGCTATACAGACAAAGCATACTGTACATAGAGAAGGAAAGGAGAGAGTGTTACAGTCATAGCTCGGGTGTAGAGAAAGATCAACTTAGTGCGAGGTAGTTCCATTTAAAAGTCTCATGGCAGCAGGGAAGAAGCTGTTCTTGAGTCGGTTGGTACATGACCTCTGATTTTGTATCTTTTTCCCAACAGAAGAAGGTGGAAGAGAGAATGTCCGGGGTGTGTGGGGTCCTTGATTATGTTGGCTGCTTTTCTGAGGCAGAGGGAAGTGTAGACAGAGTCAATGGATGGAAGGCTGGTTTGTGTGATAGACTGGGCTTCGTTCACAACCCTTGTAGTTTATTGCGGTCTTGGTTCGACAAGCTGTGATCTAACCAGAAAAGATGCTTTCTATGGTGCATCTGTAAAAGCTGGTGAAAGTCGCAATGGACATGCCGAATTTTCTTAACCTCCTGAGAAAGTAGAGGCGTTGGTGGGCTTTCTTAACTATAGTGTCGACATGGAGGGTCTAGGACAGGTTATTGGTGATCTGGACACTTAGAAACCTGAAGCTCTTGAGTATTTCCATTTCATCCCTATTGATGCAGACAGAGGCATGTCCTCCACTACGCTTCCTAAAGTCAATGACTATCTCCTCTGTTTTATTGACATTGAGGGAGAGATTATTGTCACCGCACCATTCACCAGACTCTCTATCTCTGTCCTGTACTCCGTCTCATCAGGTGTCGTTGCCTAACCTTACTGATTGCACTTTGTGGTTTAAGAAGTCTAGGATCCAGTCGCAGAGGGAAGAGCCAAGCTCTAGGCCATGGAGTTTGGAGATGAATTTGGTTGGGATAATGGTGCTTAAGGCTGATCTGTAGTCAATAAATAGGGGTCTGACATAATTTATGGCATGGGGCAGCACAGTGCCATTGAGATTGAATTAGTCCATTGTTCGAGAGTTTATTAGAGTTAGTTTTGAGTTTTAAAAGCATAGAATGAGAGTAAAAGATAGAATTCAAGTGAAAGTTGGGGACAGCTCGCAAGAAGTCGCCTTGTGACATCTTGATCATGTTGCTCTATGTGGGAGCTTGCTGTGTAGAAATTGGCTGCCTCGTTGCCTACATTACAACAGTGACTACACTGCAAAAGGGCTTTGTTAACTCCTGAGGTCATTAATGCAAGTTCTTCCTTTTTCTAGCTTTAACAACAGCAATGCATTTCAAATAAATACATTGACATTAAGGGCGGGATTTTAAGGCCTCGCTCAAGGAAGACCGGAACTTCTCGCCTGAGGTCAGCGGACACTTCAGTTGCCCGCCCCTCGCCCGCTCTGATTCCATGGTGGGCGGGGGCTTTAGGATTTCCGCTTAGATGTTCAAATGGTGGACAATGAGAAGAGAATGCAAGCAAGCCTGCACTTGAAAAGGCCACGGCATAATTTCATGGCAATTAGTGGTAGCACAGGACAATCGCGCGCGCAGTCAAAAAATGAATTGTGAATGATGCTTCAGGGAAGATCCGAGAAGCGTTCAAATCAAAAAGAAAATCGTTCATGTGTTTTAATAATCCAGTATCTGCTGCCACGTGTAAAGACTCCAATTTTAAATGGCTGACTACCAGGGCTTTACTGCGACTACAGGTTTGATTCAATAATGGGAGCGACAGTGAAGAAAAGGCCCTTAGTTTAACAATGCTTATTTGAGGCCAATCTTCAGAATGTCAGGTTGATAGGAACCCATTATCCTTCCCTTACATTTGGTGACCCTTCAGAGGTAATAACATTGCCACTCTGATGACTTATTTTTTCTTATCAACATTTTGTGAAATTCCCTGTAATTTGAAATGAAAGAAGGGAGGGAGGGAGAAAGAGAGAGAGAAACATCAAGCTTTATCCCAGAATTGAATGCTGTTAGATGGGAGCAAAAAATAATGCAGGAACTAGCCTGTGTATATATGAAATAAGGCCAGGGCAATTTGTAATAAAATGTGCTTGGAGATGTGGAAATTGCTCCCCCATTATTCTAATTTACGTCTAATGTCAGCCCTGGCTCAATGGGAAGCTCTCTCACCTCTTCGATAGGAGTCGGTGCCTTCAAATCTCACCTCAGTATTGAGCACCTAGTCAATGCTAAAACTCCAGGGCAGCACTGAGGAGGTGGTGTGCTGCCGGAGGTGCCCTCAGGGTAGGACAGGATAGCTCCCTAGTGCTGTGAGTCAGCAGTGCTAACCACTGTGCCATCATGCTGCCCTAGAGTACTTCGGGTACACAGTCAGAATCCGGAGACCCAGTGGACCTGACACTCCCATATTTATGTACAGGTAAGATTCCCCAATTGGACAGGCAATTGGATAGGATAGCTGTCTGTACTTGATGCAAATTGTCCCTTGGCACGAAGCTGACAAAGACCATATGAGTTATTCCCAACTTCCAACTCAATATTCATCCCTCAACCAACATCACTGAAGAATGTTTGGCCAATTATCGCAATCCTGTACCCATCAGGACCCACGAGGAATCCAGGAATGACTAAAGTCTTCAGCTTTCCTGGCCGTGATCCAGCCCTTACACCTGCTTTCACTGTAGGTCGGCACAATATATGACCTGTGTCATTCGAGGTTAAAATAGGGCCTGATTCTGAATGGCCCAGAGAATAATCTAATCTCTGCTTTTCAAAAGGATACAAAATAATGAGTCGGAAGAGATCAGTGGATCCAGCAAAACTTCTTTACACTCATGAAGGCTGGAATGTCATGATTAAACATTTCTTCATCGCCATCCCCCTCTCCACCACCACCCACCCTTCCAATTCACCACCTCACACTCCTCCACCCCTGCCACTTCATCAAATGTAGGGGAGGTGCTGGCTGAAATCACTCCTCAGAGGTCGGTGTCCCTTCACCAGATTTTCTTTGTTTGCAAATTCTATTCCACTCCTCATAGAAGCCCTACAGTGTACAAGTAAGCCATTTGGCCCATCGAGTCAGCACCGGCCACAATCTCACCCAGGCTCTATGCCCGTAACTCCACGCATTTACCCTGCTAGTCCACCCCGACATTAAGGGAAAATTTAGCATGGCTAATCCACCTAACCCGCACATCTTTGGGGTGTGGGAGGAAACCGGAGCACCTGGAGGAAACCCACGCAGACAAGGGGAGAATGTGCAAACTCCACACAGTCACCCAAGGCCGGAATCAAACCCGGGTCCCTGGCTCAGTGAGGCAGCAGTGCTAACCACTGTGCCATCATGCTGCCTTAGAGTACTTCAGGTACGCAGTCAGAATCCGGAGACCCAGTGGACATGACACTCCCATAATCATGGATAGGTGAGGGTCCCCAGTTGGACAGGCAATTATGACCGCAGTCAGGAAGCTCATACTCCAAGAGCCCAATCTCATGTGCCTCGTTGAAGTCATTACATTGGTGCAGTGGTATTGTCGCTAGACTAGTAATCCAGGCACCCAGGATAATTCTCTGGACACCTGGGTTCGAATCCCACCATGGCAGATGGTGAATTTGAATTCATTAAAAAAATCTGGAAAAAGTCTAATGTTGACCATGAAATCATTGTTGATTCCTGTTTTAAAAAAAAAACATCTGGTTCACTCACTTGCTTTAGGGAAGGAAATAGAGATCATAGGGTCATAGAGGTTTGCAGCATGGAAACAGGCCCTTCGGTCTAACTTGTCCATGCCGCCCTTTTTTTAAAACCCGTAAGCTAGTCCCAATTTCCCGCATTTGGCCCATGTCCCTCTATACCAATCTTACCAATGTAACTATCTAAATGCTTTTTAAAAGACAAAATTGTACCTGCCTCTACTACTACCTCTAGCAGCTTGTTCCAGACACTCACCACCCTCTGTGTGAAAAAATTGCCCCTCTGGACACTTTTGTATCTCTCCCCTCTCACCTTAAAGCTATGCCCTCCAGTTTTAGACTCCCCTACCTTTGGGAAAAGATATTGACTATCGAGCTGGTCTATGCCCCTCATTATTTTATAGACCTCGATAAGATCACCCCCTCAGCCTTCTACGCTCCAGAGAAAAAAGTCCCAGTCTATCCAGCCTCTCCTTATAACTCAAACCATCAAGTCCTGGTAGCATCCTAATAAATCTCTTCTGCACTCTTTCCAGTTTAATAATATCCTTTCTATAATAGGGTGACCAGAACTGTACACAGTATTCCAAGTGTGGCCTTACCAATGTCTTGTACAACTTCAACAAGAATTCCCAACTCCTGTATTCAATGTTTTGAACAATAAAACCAAGCATGCCGAATGCCTTCTTCACCACTCTGCCCACCTGTGACTCCACTTTCAAGGAGCTATGAACATATATTCCTAGATCTCTTTGTTCTGTAACTCTCCCCACGCCTACCATTAACTGAGTAAGTCCTGCTCTGGTTCAATCTACCAAAATGCATCACCTCGCATTTATCTAAATTAAACTCCATCTGCCATTCGTCAGCCCACTGGCCCAATTGATCAAGATCCCGTTGCAATCCGAGATAACCTTCTTCCCTGTCCACTATGCTACCAATCCTGATGTCATCTGCATACTTACTAACCATGCCTCCTATATTCTCATCCAAATCATTAATATAAATGACAAATCTGCCATCCTTACCCAGTCTGGCCCACATGTGACTCCAGATACACAGCAATGTGGTTGACTCTGAAATGCCCTCAGGGATGGGCAATATATGTTGCTCCAGCCAACAACGCCCGCATCCCATGAGTGAATTAAAAAATTCATGTGGGAGGGGGACAGAAAAACAAAGAAAATCCATTCACTTTAATGGCTCAGTGTCGAATTTGGTTGAATAATGCTCACATGAAATGCCTTGGCTCGTTTTCTTACAATATTAAAGATGCAATATTAATGCAACATATTGCCATTGTTGTGATTGACTCTTAACTTTCCTCTGAAGTGGTCTAGCCAGCCATTCAGCTGTATCAGAGTGTAGCAGAGTGTAGGGCAGCACAGCCACAGTGGTTAGCACTGCTGCTTCACAGCACCACGAACTGGGGTCCAATTCCCGGCTTGGGCCACTGTCTGTGTGGAGTTTGCATGTTCTCCCTGTGTCTGTGTGGGTTTCCTCTGGGTGCTCTGGTTTCCTCCCACATTCTGAAAAACGTGCTGGTTAGATGCATTGGCTGAGCTAAATTCTCCCTCAGTGTACCCGAACAGGCGCCGGAGTGTGGCAACTGGGGGATTTTCATAGCAACTTCATTGCTGTGTTAATGTAAGCCTTACTTGTGACTAATAAACTTTACTTTTACTTTAGCTTGGTGTACTGACGCCTTCTCAGGACATCCAGGGATGTGGGGCGCCCTGCCAGAGGGCCTCCATATCTCAAGGACCAAGAAAGGTGCTCCCGAAAGGATGGATGGATCAAATGACCTGAGCGGTGTTCCTCCTTCGTATCTACCTGCTGATCTTGTGAACTGGGACATTTATTTAGCTTGAATCAACCCACAAGACCGGCGAGATGGCAACTCTATTAAAAAAAAACACCACCTCCTTGCTCATATTATAACCTCCGCAGCCAGCAGCTCAAGGACACCAGTCAAAAATCAATCGCACATTTTTTCCAATATAAAAACGAGACGCAACTCTTTATACTTTGTATAAAAACAAAGTCCCTCTCGGCTGTCAGAAAATATTCACCACCCTATGACAGGAGCATTTTTAAATTTCATTTATCTGCGGATTATTGGACAGTTTTTCATCAGTTCGAAATGTTGACTTTTTTTGAAGGAGATCCGTCCATACACGGTGTGTCTGTCCCTTGTCTTCACACAGCCCCAGTGTGGGATTTGCTGTAGCTGCAGTAATATGTAAAATTTAAATTTATTCTTGCTGTCCATCCAGTCTCTGTCTGGTGATCATGCTGGAACATGGAAATAGGAGGAGGCCATTCAGCCCCTCGAGTATATTCCATCATTCATTTAGACTGTGGCTGCCGTATCTTATTTGCTTTGGCCCTTTAATCCTTAGTTGTGGAAAAAAAAACTGAATGTTCTCAGTTTGGACATTTTTAATTGAATCCCAGCCACAACTGCTTTCAGGGAGAGGGAGTTTGAGATTTCCCCCATCCTTTCATAGAATTGCTACAGTACAGAAGGAGGCCATTCAGACCATCAAGCCTGTGCTGACAACGCCCTATTCCAGTAACCCCACATATTTACCCTGCTAATCCTCCTGACACTGAGTGCGGAATTTTCCCATCCCACCTGCCACGGGAATTGTAGAGAGTGAGACGTGGATCATTTAAAGGTCCGTTGACCTCGGGTGGGATTTTCCAGCCTTGCAGCATGCAAGGTTTAATTTAGCATGGCCAATCCACCTGAACTACACATCTTTTGGAGTGTGGGAGGAAATCGGGGCACGCAGAGGAAACCCACGCAGGCACGGGGAGAACGTGCAGACTCTGCACAGACAGTGACCCAAGCCGGGAATCGAACCCGGGTCCCTGGCGCTGTGAGGCAGCAGTGCTAACCACTGTGCCACTGTGCTGCCCTTTATGTGAAGAAGTGCTTCCAGACATCAACCTTGAGTGGCGGTGCTCTATTTTCAAGAGGCTGGCAGAGCATTTCTCTTCACACTGAAAAGAAACCACTCCCAAATGATGAGGATATTGAAAGGGAAAAATCAGAACAAAGTCTATTTGTCATCATTGAAAGCCAGAGGATATATACTGATTTAATTTGATTTGATTTATTATTGTCACATGTATTAATAGAATCATAAAATCCCGCAGTGCACAATCCCACCCAGGCCCCATTCCCGCAACCCCACACATTTACCCCGCTAATCCCCTGACATTAGGGTCAATTTAGCATGGCCAATCAACCTAACCCGCGCATCTTTAGACTATGGGAGGAAACTGGAGCACCCGGAGGAAACCCACGCAGACACAGGGAGAACGTGCAAACTTCACACAGACAGTGACCCAAGCTGGGAATCATATACAGTGAAAAGTATTGTTTCTTGCGCGCTGAACAGGCAAAGCATACTGTACATAGAGAAGGGAAGGAGAGAGTGCAGAATGTAGTGTTAACAGTCATAGTTAGGGACCGGAATCCTTCCATCCCGCCTGCCACTGGAATTCCTCCAGGCGGGGGAGTGGACCATGTAAAGGTCCATTGAAATCGGCCGGGAATCTCTGAGTTTCAGGTGAGCATGTCCAGAGAATTCCATCCAGGGTGTAGAGAAAGATCAACTTTATGCAAGGTAAGTCCATTCAAAAGTCTGACAGCAGCAGGGAAGAAGCTGTTCTTGAGTCGGTTGGTACGTGACCTCAGACTTTTGTATCTTTTTCCCGATGGAAGAAGGTGGAAGAGAGAATGTCCGGGGTGCGTGGGGTCCTTAATTATGCAGGCTGCCTTGCCGAGGCAGCGGGAAGTGTAGACTGGATGAGAGGCTGGTTTGAGTGATGGACTGGGCTTCATTCACAACCCTTTGTAGCCTGAGGATCAACACCAAAACATAAGGGAAAGGGAAGGGAAATTATTTACGGAGGACAAGAGACAATGACAACTTGAACTTTGCTGCCACCGTGAGCTTTGTGTAACTCACACCTGCTTTCAGAACAAACCATGTCACAATGTGTCCTGGAGACATCTGAGATCAGGGCACTGACACCAGCTGGATCTGCTCATCATCACCATTAACAAAACATGCAGCTATCACAGTGCTGACTGCCACACACTCGATCATCAGTAAAGCTTCAGAAGAGGTCATCTACAGTGCTATCAAGCGACCCTGACTTAACAAATAGCCTGCTCAGTTTGGATTTTGCCAGTATCGTTCAACTCCTGACCTCATTATAGCCTTGGTTCAAACATGGACAAAAGAGCTGAATTCCAGAGGGGAAGGTGAGAGTGACAATCCTTGACGTCAAGGCAGCATTTGACCGAGTGTGGCATCAAGGAGCCCCAGCAAAACTGGAGTCAACGGAAATGAGGGGGAAAGCCCTCCACTGGTTGAAGTGATCCCTCGCTCAAAGGATTATGTGATTGGAGGTCAATCATCTTAGCTCCAGGACAAAGAAACATAGAAATTAGAAGCAGGAGTAGGCCATTCAGCCCTTCGAGCCTGCTCCACCATTCATTTGATCATGGCTGATCATTGAATTCAATATCCTGACCCCCCCTTCCTCCCATATCCCTTGATCCCTTTAGCCCCAAGAACTATATCTAATTTCTTCTTGAAATCAGACAACATTTTGGCCTCAATTACATTCTGAGGGAGTGAATTCCACACATTCAACACCCTCTGGGTGAAGAAATCTTTCCTCAACTCAGTTCTAATACGTTTACCCCTTATCCTCAAACTATGATCCTTTAGGTTATAGCGGCACAGTAGCACAGTGGTTAGCACTGCTGCTTCACAGCACCAGGGACCTGGGTTCGATTCCTGCTTGGGTCACTGTATGGAGTTTGTATGTTCTCTCTGGGTGCTTTGGTTTCCTCCCACAATCTGAAAGATGTGCTGGTTCGATGCATTAACTCTAACAAGCACTGGACTGTGGGGACTAGGAGAATTTCACAGTAACTTCATTGCAGTGTTAATGTAAGCCTCACTTGTGCCTAATAAATAAACTTTAGTTCTGGAACTCCACCACCATTGGGAACATTCTTTCTCAATCTACCCTGTCTAACCCTGTTAGAATTTTATAAGACCCTGTCTCAACTCTATATTACCTCTGGAATTCTATAAGATCCTCTTCTAAACTCCAGTGAATATAATCCTAAACCGACTTAGTCTCTCCTCATTTGACAGACCTACCATCCCAGGAATTAGTCTGGTAAACCTTCGCTATATGCCGTCTATAGTGAGGACATCCTTCTTCAGATAAGGATACCAAACCTGCACACAATACTCCAGGTGTGGCCTCACCAACACTCTACACAATACACATCCCTATCCCTATACTCAAATCCTCATGCTGTGAAGGCCAACATACCATTTGCCTTCTTTACTGCCTTCTGTACCTGTGCATTTACTTTCAGCGACTGATGCACGAGGACTCTCAGGTCTCGTTGAGTATCCACCTCGCTCAATTTACACCCATTCAAGTAATAATCTGTCTTCCTATTATTGCTACCAAAGTGGATAACCTCACATTTATCCACATTGTACTGCATCTGATGCCCACACGCTCAGCCTGTCCTAATCACGCTGAAATGAATGCTGATGGGAAGAAATCTCCACCCCTGGAGGGATTTCGGAACCACCAACCTCCACTGCAAGAGTTCCTCAAGGTCGTGTCTCAGCCCAACTATCTTCAGCTGCTTCATCGATAACCTCCCTTCTTTCATAAAGTCTGAACTAGGGATGTCCGCTGACGATTGCATAATGTTCAGTGCCATTCGTGACCCCTCAGATACTGAAATAGTTCCTGTCCAAATGCAGCATGACCAGGACAATATCCAGAGTGAGGTATCTCTGCCACACACAGACATGACTACCAGAGGCACACATCCATCTGGTTTGAATATTGCAATGCAATGATGTTTGCTAACCATACACAATTAATTTACACAGAGGGTCATGACGAGTTGTAATATCCTACCTGAGACAACAGCAGAAAATTCACCGATTTCGGAAGCCCTGACAACCTTGCCAGTGACAACGGAGAATTTGGCGCTCAGCCAAAACTCTACTCACTGCACGAGGACCGGACAATCCCAGCCGCGGGCAAGGTCATAGAATCACAGAATCCCTACAGTGCAGAAGGAGGCCATTTGCCCCATTGAGTCTGCATTTGGACAGGAACTATTTCAGTATCTGAGGAGTCACGAATGGCGCTGAACATTATGCAATCATCAGCGAACATCCCTAGTTCTGACAGAGCATCTTACCCAGGCCCTATCCCCATAACCCCACTCATTTACCCAACTAATTCCTTAACCTACTCATCTTGGAACACTAAAGGAGAATTTAGCATGGCCAATCCACCTAACATAAGCATCTTTGGACTGGGGTCAGAGAATCCTGACCAACATTACAAGTTATAACCTTTAATTAGAAAATATATTTGAAAAATATATTATTTTAATTGTACAGGACAGGGAACTGGAATGTGACTGGGAATAAAGTTGAAATATTTGATGTATTTGATTTGATTTATTATTGTCACAAGACAGTACAATACAATGTGGCAATGTGTATACAGTGGAAAGTATTGATTCTTGCGCGCTGTACAAAGTATACCGTGTATAGAAAAGGAAAGGAGAGAGTGCAGAATGTAGTGTTACAGTCATAGCTAGGGTGTAGAGAAAGATCAACTTAGTGCAAGGTAGGCCCATTCAAAAGTCTAACAGCAGCAGGGAAGAAGCTGTTCTTGAGTTGGTTGGTACGTGACCTCAGGCTTTTGTATCTTTTTTCCGATGGAAGAAGGTGGAAGAGAGAATGTCCGGGGTGCGTGGGGTCCTTAATTATGCTGGCTGCTTTTGACCGCGAGATAAAGATTGGCTGAATGCTAAAAGAAAGCTTGGATCTTTCCCTCTTGATTATCTGCACGGCAGTCGTAAATTGTTCAGGTAAGGAGCAGAGCAAATCAATCCCATCAATGTGATCACCAAAGGAGTTGAAAGGTTTATCAGTTTAAAGTAAAGCTTCTTCGGAGTTAATATGTATAGGCCGAGTGAGGGGGGGGGAGGAATATCCAACATGGGAGTGGCTGCATCTGATAGACAGCAGCCCCTCAGCTTGGGTGGCACGGTGGCACAGTGGTTAGCAATGCTGCCTCACAGCGCCAGGGACCCGGGTTCGATTCCCGTCTTGGGTCACTGTTTGTGTGGAGTCTGCATGTTGTCTGTGTGGGCTTCCTCCCACAGTCTGAAAGACGTGCTGGTTTGGGGCATTTGCCGTGCTAAATTCTCCCTCGGTGTACCCGAACAGGCGCCGGAGTGTGGCGTCTGGGGGATTTTCACAGTAACTTCATTGCAGTATTAATGTAAACTTGTGATACTAATAAATAAACTTTAAACTATCCACTTTCAGATGGTGAGGCAAGGAAACACATAAAGCCTGTCACTTTAACTGCAAACTCATTCCAACAATAGTCCCAGGTACTTTATGAGCCAGGCAAAAGAGATGCTGCCATCACAAAAGAAAATAAAATGTATTTATTGATCTACAGGTAGCCGAAGAGCAGAATGACCTTCAATGTTTTCTTCCAGTTGCTCAAGTTCTTAACTTTGAATGGGTCCCTTTACTTGGAAGAAATTGACAGGACAAATTGAAAAAAAAGATTTATATTTATACCTCGTTAAGAAAAATAAAAGGATCCCGGACCAACATAAAGATCTGAAAGCTGAAAATAGTTTGCAAGCATGGAATGATCAATACCTAACCACAATTAGTCATCAGCTTTCCTCATGTGCTTTAAGGCCAGAAATGAAACGCTGAGGTACAGACTGGTCGCGGTCGCCAAAGCAGTCATTATGTATGTTGAAGGGAGGTTTCTCTAAGAGATGCTTTCAGTTATGTTTTTGTAGTTTATTTATTAGTGTCACAAGCAGGCTTACATTCTTGATTCATCTTTAATTATTTATTTACATATGACAAGAAGGCCAAAATCAGTGTCTCCTCACCCTCCCTTTGCTAAGGAGGGTGGATGAAGACTTGCACTCCCCACAACCCCTGACCCCTCCTCCCCCAAGCCCCTGCTAAAAACACATCCAGGGGGTGACCGTAAAATCCAGCCCAATGCTATTCGCAGAATCTGTTTTAACTTTCAATAAAAACCGCTTTCAAGGATATGGGGCAGGGAAAGGGAATGTGACTAAAGGGATAACTCTTTCAATTCTCCCACCAAGTTATGGTAAAAGATTGAAGCATTTTGTACTTTTAATACTTGTTTAAAATACATGGAATGAACTCACCTTCTTATGACTGAAACAGTCCATGTCCAAATGCAGCAAGACCTGAACAATATCCAGGTTTGGGCTGGCAAGTGGCAAATAACAATCGTGCCACATAAATGCCAGGCAGTGACCATCTCCAATAAGAGAGAATCTAACCATCACCCCTTAACATACAGTGGCATTATCATCGCTGAATCCCTACATCCTGGGGGTTACCATTGACCAAAAACTGAACTGGACTAGCCATTTAAATACTGTGGCTACAAGAGCAGGTCAGAGTCTGGAAATTCTGTGGCAAATCTCCTGACTCCCCAAAGCCTGTCCACCATCCACAGGTCAAAAGTCAAAGGTGTGATGGAATACTCCCCACTTGCCTGGCTAAGTGCAGTTCCAACAACACTCAAGAAGGTCAATACCATTCAGGACAAAGCCCGCTTGATTGGCACCACATCCACAAATATTCACTCCCTCCACCACTGATGCAGAGAGGCAGCCGTGTGTACCATCTACAAGATGTCCTGCAGGAACTCCCCAGGACTCCTTCAGCTGCACCTTCCAAACCCACAACCGCACCCATTTAAAAGGAGAAGAGCAGCAGATGGATAGAAACACCACCACTTGGAAGGTCTCCTGAAAGGCATACACCATCCTGACTCAGAGAAACATCCTCATTCCTTCACTGTCACTGGGTCCCACTGAAACTCACGGTGGCACAGTGGTTAGCACTGCTGCCTCACAGTTCCAGGGACCCGGCTTCAATTCCCGGCTTGGGTCACTGTCTGTGTGGAGTCTGCATGTTCTCCCCGTGTCTGCGTGGGTTTCCTCCGGGTGATGCGGTTTCCTCCCACAGTCCAAAGATGTGCGGGTTAGGTGCATTGGCCATGCTACATTGCCCTTAGTGCCAGGGGGACTAGCTAAGGTGATGTATGCGGTTAAGGGGATAGGGCCTGGGTGGAATTGTGGTCGGTGCAGACTCAATGGGCTGAATGGGCTCCTTCTGCACTGTAGGATTCTATGATTCTTAACTCTCTCCCAAACCGCACAGTGTGTGTACCTACACCCCAGGAACTGCAGCGGTTCAACAAGGCGGCTCACCACTCCTTTCTCAAGGGCAACAAGGGATGGGCAATAAATGCTGGCCTGGCCAGTCATGCCCACATTCCACAAATGGATAAAAATAAACTTTGCTGTTAGATTGAGAGAAGTCAGGGTGCATATTTCCAGAGACGCAGAGAGAGAAATATTTCTCTTAGCGAATGGAGTCAAAGTAAAAGAATGAATGAAGCAACTGATCAGAATAAACATAGAAAATAGAAGGAGAAGGAGGCCGTTGGGCCCTTCGAGCCTGCTCTGCCTTTCATAATAATCCTGGCTGATCAGCGAATTCACCATATCCTTTGATCCCTTTCGCCCCAAAGCCATATCTATAGAAATAATGCACAAGAAGAGTTTCAGAGAGAGAAAACGCTGGAAAATCTCAGCAGGTCTGGCAGCATCTGTAAGGAGAGAGAAGAGCTGGTGTTTTGAGTCCAGATGACCCTTTGTCAAAGCTATTATATATACTTCAACTTTTTCCACAAAGATTTTAAGCTGAACTCCAAACCACTTCAGAACAAGATGGATATGAAACAATACCTCACCAGCCCAAAGAATCTGATCAGTTATTGCTGTGGATTGTACTTGCTGGAAAAAAAACGGTCTATGCAAAGTTCCTACTTCCTTTCCAATATAAGCTGCTGTGTGAGATGCCTAAATAAATCTGTTCAAGTTAAAAAATAATAGTATATCACTTGAGGTCAGTTTAGCATTTTGTGTTTGAATCAGAGAGTTAATATATTCTTACAGGATCATAGAATCATAGAATCTACAGTGTGGAAGGAGGCCATTTGGCCAATTGAGCCTGTACCGACAACAATCCCACCCAGATCCTGTCCTATCCCCATAACCCCACCTATTTACTCTCCTAATCCCCCTGACTTAAGGGGCAATTTATCATGGCCAATCAACCTAACCTGCATATACTTGGACTGCGGGAGGGAACCGAGGAAACCCCCGGGGTCTGTACTTACCTGTGCGCCCCAGTGTTTGGCGGTTCCCCATTTGTAAAAATCTTTCAGGAATGCCACTGGGGTGAGGGTGGGGTGGGGTGGGGTCATTCATACATGGGGTGGGGGAGGGGGTGGATTTTCCAGTGGGGAGGCCCACTAATTATGTTCAAATTAATTCAAGGTCATTGCATGGCAGGAATCCAGTTAAGTCCCTGACTAGAGGTGGAGACAATTGAGTGGCGAAATCCTGAGAGCGTGAAAGCCATTTTGGAATGCCCCAATGGTTTGCCACCTCGTCCACCATTCCCACCCACCAAAAGCAGGGGTGGGACCGCCTCCTTATCACCCCACCCTGCCCCCATATCTCCATTAGTCTATAAACACACATATAAATTTAATTTAAATATTAGTGTCACAAATAGGCTTACAGGAACACAGCAATGAAGTTGCTATGAAAATCCCCCAGTAGCCACACTCCGGTGCCTGTTCGGGTACACTGAGGGAGAATTTAGCACGGCCAATGCACCTAACCAGCACGTCTTCCGAACTGTGGGAGGAAACCAGAGCACCCGGAGGAAATCCACACAGACACGGGGAGAACGTGTGCAGACCCCGCACAGACAGTGACCCAAGTCGGGAACTGAACCCAGGTTCCCAGCACTGTGTGGCAGCAGTGCTAACCACTGTGCCTTTATGGTAGGGTACCGACAGACAGCTGCTCTGTGAGAAATACTATCTGTTTGATGAGACCTAATGAGACTACTTAAATAAAAGTTCCCATTGTATTTTTGGAAAAGGTAACTGAACATTCTCACTCAGTCAGAAGAACAGCTTAACTCATCAAATCATCTCACTGACTGATTATGGAATCTTGCTCTGTATAAATTGACTGCTATGTCTGCCAGCAAAAGTTTAAAGTTTATTTATCAGTGTCACAAGTAGGCTTAAATTAACATTGCAATGAAGTTCCTGCAAAAAGCCCCGAGTCGCCAATCGGTTGCCTGTTGGAATACATTGAGGGAGAATCTAGCATGGCCAATGCAACTAATCAACACAGACTGTGGGAGGAAACCGGAGCACCCATGGGGAGAACGTGCAGACTCCACACAGACAGTGACCCAAGCTGCGAATCGAAACTGGGTCCCTGGCACCGTGAGGCGACAGTGTCACTGTGCCGCCCCCAATAAAGCAACAATTTGAAAGTGAACTACTTTGGGATCCCCCAAGAAATAAAATGCTATCTAAATGCAGCTTTTATCCTTTGTTTAATGTCAATGCAGTCATATTTTCTGGAGCAAGGACCTTTTTTTTGTTACATTTCAATTGGCCCGCATATCTTGAAGACAGTTATTTGTTCAAAGTCAACAAGGGCGCGTCAGGCCAAAGCCAACAATGTATTACTTCAAAAAAATATTTGTGTGACTCAGAAGAATTGACTGTAATTGGCACCTTCCAGACCCAGACATTGTTTACTTTTCTCTCAGTCAGTACTTAAGCAACAAGAAAACAAATAGCTGTTCCTCCTACATTAATAAATCATGGCCAGCAGTTCAGTTCAACAAAATTCCAAACCATTGTTGTAATATGTACGCAGCTCATTTCTCAACCATCAGACAAGAACTGGAAAGAACAATTTGCCTTCACACGAGTGCCTTATCTGGCATGTCAGAGATGTCTCAAAGCCCTTCATGTACGATTACTTCACTTCATCGCAAGCGTGGCAACCATTTGGGACAGAGCAAGATAGAACATAGAACATAGAAAGCCACAGCACAAACAGGCCCACAAGTTGCGCTGATCATATCCCTACCTCTAGGCCTATCTATAGCCCTCAATCCCATTAAATCCCATGTACTCATCCAGAAAGCTTTTCCGTCAGGCCCGCTGGTTAATCACCGACTGGGGAGGATTCAGAGGGATAGCAGTCTCACCAGGCCGGATAGGCTGGGGGAAAATATGGGCCATGTGACACAGGGATAATGAGGTTAGCCAGCCTAGTGAAGAAGGACTCAGTCTTAGAGAGGGTAAGTCCAGGCCCAGCTAGAATCAAAAAGATGATGAAAGTAAACAGGCGGTATTATGTGTTATTCTGTTTCTTGTCACATTCTCCCGCCGTCCTTGGAGCAGAGACGGTTAAGGGAAAGGGGATTTGACAGGTGTGCCCAAAATTCTGAATGGTTTTGATGAAGTGAATAAAGAGAAACTGTTTCCACTGACAGTGTGGTCGATAACCAGAGCATGAACATTATAGGTGATTGGCAATTTAATCTGAGGTAGCATGAGGGAACATGCACCATCGAAATCGTTCTTTCTGGTTGTATCACAGCTTGGTATGGCTCGTCCTCTGCCCATGCGGGCAGCACGGTAGCACAGTGGCGGGCAGCACGGCAGCACAGTGGTTAGCACTGCTGCTTCACAGCTCCAGAGACGTGGGTTCGATTCCCGGCTTGGGGCACTGTCTGTGTGGAGTTTGCATATTCTCCTCGTGTCTGTGTGGGTTTCCTCCGGGTGCTCCGGTTTCCTCCCACAGTCCAAAGATGTGCAGGTTAGGTTGATTGGCCATGCTAAAATTGCCCCTTAGTGTCCTGAGATGCGTAGGTTAGAGAGATTAGTGGGTAAATATGTAGGGATATGGGGGTAGGGCCTGGGTGGGATTGTGGTTGGTGCAGACTTGATGGGCCAAATGGCCTCTTTCTCCACTGTAGGGTTTCTATGGTTCAAGACCACAAGAAACTACAAAAGGTCATGCAAGAAGCTGAGTCCATCACGCAAACCAACCTCCCATCCATTGACTCCATCTACACTTCCCACTGCCCCAGAAAAGCAGCCAGCATAATCAAGGACCCCACGCACCCCAGACATTCTCTCTTCCACCTTCTTCCTTCGGGAAAAAGATACAAAAGTCTGAGGTCACGTACCAACCGACTCAAGAACAGCTTCTTCCCTGCTACCATCAGACTGTTGAATGGACCTACCTCGCATTAAGTTGATCTTTGTCTGCACCTTAACTATCATGAGCTTTTGGAGTGCTGCTCCTACATCAGGTGAATGACTCACCTGATGACTCACCTGATGAAGGAGCAGCGCTCCGAAAGCTCATGATTCCAAATAAACCTGCTGGACTTTAACCTGGTGTTGTGAGACTTCTTACAGCAGCTATGACTGTGACACTACATTCCGCACTCTCTCCATTCCTTCTCTATGTGCGGTATGCTTTGTCTGTATAGCGCGCAAGAAACAATACTGTTCACTGTATACTAATACATGTGACAATAATAAATCAAACTAATAAGACTTTTTTGACATGGGGAAGCTGCTGTGATCTAGAATGTGAGCTGGCTGAATGGGCGATAGAAGCAGATTCAATAGTAACATTCAGTGATGAGAATTGAGTACATGGTCTGCAAAATAAAGCAGCTCAGCCATTGCAATCTGGCCTGGGTCTCATTAAAAGTGTGTCAGTCCGTCTTGCGAAGGACTGGAGAAGTGTAAATGGAGACAAGTGGAAAGGAAGCAATATCTACTTGGCTCCCATGTGGTTCCTTGAGTTGCACCGTCATGTATCACGCGGTCGGGGGAACACTTTTGAATGTAAAATGCTCAGCCACTTACAGAAGTGGCTGGCGTGACTGTACCAGAGAGAATTTTTAAAAGGAGACCAGACGCTTTGTAACACAGACATTTTCTTAGCAATCACTGCATGAATTACGAAACCAGTTTGAGGCAAGCTGTTCCAGTCAGGGGAATACAAGGTGGAGCCTTAGTAAACAGAAGCTGAATTGAATGTTGCTGGCTGGTGATGCTGTTTTACAGTTCAATCAATTCCTTTCCCTATTCACTCAATCACCTTCTCAACCTATCTTTGACACTCGCATTCTCCTCCAATACCTCTCCGCCACTGTCCAACGAGATGGTTCTGCACACTCTGGTTCCATTCTGATGAATCTAAATGCACCTGATGCATTTTTTAGGTGTCCTGATCACCAACAACCTGTCCTGGTCCCCCCATGCCGACACTATAGTTAAGAAAGCCCACCAACGCCTCTACTTTCTCAGATGACTAAGGAAATTCGGCATGTCAACTATGACTCTCACCAACCTTTATAGTTGCACCATAGAAAGCATTCCTTCTGGTTGTATCACAGCTTCCATTGTACCCAAGGCCACAAGAAGCTACAAAAGATTGTGAATGTAGCCCAATCCATCACGCAAACCAGCCTCCCATCCACTGACCCTGTCTACACTTCCCACTGCCTTGGCAAAGCAGCCAGCATAATTAAGGACTCCAAGCACCCCGGACATTCTCTCTTCCACCTTCTTCCATCGGGAAAAATATACAAAAGTCTGAGGTCACGTATCAACTGACTCAAGAACAGTTTCTTCCCTGCTGCCATCAGGCTTTTGAATGGACCTACCTCGCATTAAGTTGATCTTTCGCTACACCCTAGTTATGACTGTAACACTACATTCTGCACTCTCTCGTTTCCTTCTCTATGAACGGTATGCTTTGTCTGTATAGCACGCAAGAAAAAATACTTTTCACTGTATACTAATACATGTGACAATAATAAATCAAATCAAATCAAGGGCAGCACGGTGGCACAGTGGTTAGCACTGTAGCTTCACAACGCCAGGGATCCAGGTTCAATTCCTGCCTTGGGTGACTAACTATGTGGAGTTTGCATATTCTCCCCGTGTCCGCGTGGGTTTCCTCCAGTTTCCAAAGATGTGCAAGTCAGGTTGATTAGCCATGCTAAGTTACCCCTTGGTTAAATACATGGGGTCACGGATATAGGGATTGGGTGGGATTGTTGTTGGTGTGCTCTCGCTGGGCTGAAAGGTCTTTACTGTAGTGATTCTATGCTTCTAAATGCACCCATGCAGATGGTCTGTCATATGAGGAGAGATTAAGTCAGCTAGGATTATATTGACTGGAGATTAGAAGAGTGAGAGGGGATCTCATAGAATTTTACAAAATTCTAACAGGGTTAGACAGGGTAGATTCAGTAAGAATGTTCCCGATGGTGGGGGAGTCCAGAAATAGGGATCATGGTTTGAGGATAGAACTGAGGTGAGAAGAAATCTTTTCACCCAGAGGGTGGCGAATGTGTGGAATTCACTATCACTGAATGTAGTTGAGGCCAAAAATTTTGCGTGATTTCAAGAAGAAATTAGATTTAGCTCTTGGGGCTAAAGGGATCAAGGGATATGGGAGGAAGGCTAGAATGAATGGCGGAGCAGGCTCGAAGGGCCAAATGGTCTTCTCCTGTTTCTAGTTGTTTCTGGGGCGGCACGGCGGCACGGTAGCACAGTGGTTAGCACTGCTGCTTCACAGCTCCAGGGACCTGGGTTCGATTCCCGGCTTGGGTCACTGTCTGTGTGGAGTTTGCACATTCTCCTCGGGTCTGCGTGGGTTTCCTCTGGGTGCTCCGGTTTCCTCCCACAGTCCAAAGATGTGCGGGTTAGGTTGATTGGCCATGCTAAAATTGCCCCTTAGTGTCCTGGGATGCGTAGATTAGAGGGATTAGCGGGTAAAATATATGGGAGTAGGGCCTGGGTGGGATTGTGGTCGGTGCAGACTCGATGGGCCGAATGGCCTCTTTCTCCACTGTGCAATGGGGTCACGGATATAGGGATTGGGTGGGATTGTTGTTGGTGTGCTCTCGCTGGGCTGAATGGTCTTTACTGTAGTGATTCTATGCTTCTAAATGCACCCATCCAGATGGTCTGTCATATGAGGAGAGATTAAGTCAGCTAGGATTATACTGACTGGAGATTAGAAGAGTGAGAGGGGATCTCATAGAATTTTACAAAATTCTAACAGGGTTAGACAGGGTAGATTCAGTAAGAATGTTCCCGATGGTGGGGGAGTCCAGAAATAGGGATCATGCTTTGAGGATAGAACTGAGGTGAGAAGAGATTTTTTCACCCAGAGGGTGGCGAATGTGTGGAATTCACTATCACTGAATGTAGTTGAGGCCAAAAATGTTGCGTGGTTTCAAGAAGAAATTAGATTTAGCTCTTGGGGCAAAAGGGCTCAAGGGATATGGGAGGAAGGCTAGAATGAATGGCGGAGCAGGCTCGAAGGGCCAAATGGTCTTCTCCTGTTTCTAGTTTCTATGTTTCAGAGAAACTCTTGCTGTGGTCTCTGATTCCACTCCTGCAGCATTACCTCTATTGTCCCCCACAGATCTATACTTCGGTCCCTCACCCTCAGTGACATTATCCAAAAACACAGCATCAGTTTTCACATGTACGCTCAGTCCCTCTTCACCACCACCTCCCTCAACTCCGCATTGTCTCTAACGTATCAGACTCCTTGTCCAACATCTATTGGTGAATGAGCAGACATTTCTTCCAGTTATATATGGGAAAGACTAAATGTTCACATGTGGTGTCATATTTAGGCTTATACTCTCTGGGATTTAGAAGAATGAGGGGAGGTCAAATTGAGGTCTACAAAATGATAAAAGGTATGAATAAAGTAGACGTAGAGTGGGGCATTCTGGGACAAGAGGTCATAGTTTGAGGATAAGAGGTAGCAAATTTAAAACAGAGCTGGGGAGAAAGTACTTCTCCCAAAGGATTGTGAATCTGTGGAATTCATTACCCCAAAGTGGATGCTGGGAGGAGGAGGAGTTAGACAGATTTTTAATTGGTAATGGGTTGAAGGGTTATGAGGTGAAGGCAGGAAAAGGGGGATGAGGAGCGTATCAGCCATGTTCGAATGGCAGAGCAGATTTGATGGGCTGATCAGCCTAATCCTGCTCCCATATCTTATGAAACATATGAAGTGACAAGGTGGAGCAAACCAGTGCGTCGTCTCGGGCCAGGCAAAGATGGAGGAAAGTGTATCTTTATATACATCGCCTGCTGCGCCATAAATCTGTATGAGCTTTGGACCTGAAAGAAATGCTTGCATTATACCGCATCTTATCACATTGAAACATGTCAAGGCTGCTTCACACAGTGAATTATTACTATAATGAATTGGTCTCAGAAACATTCAGCCTCAGAGAAATTGGTGGCGTGCGGGAGAAACCACATGGAGGTTAATCTGACAAATCCTCACAGGGTTATCCTCTTGGAGCTCCCCGAACTGCTGGAATCACGCAGGAAGAGGTGAAAGGAAAGAAAACAATCTGGATGAAGAATAAATATCCCAAACCGACTGCACAAGTGACCATTTGACTCGGTGCTTGTGGTCGGGAGAGGCAGAAGCAGCGTGTGATTGGTTTAGCCGGCGCCCGCTGTGCTTCTGTAGATACTGAGACTGTTCGGGATTAACCTTCTCTGGTTTAAGGCTGCCATGGCAGAGGGGGGAATGGATATTTCGAGAGCATGAGGTGAACACGGCTTTCGAACACTCGCCTGCACAGAACATCTCTGTTTATTCAATTCTACACAGAAAGCTGAAGGCGGCTAATTATTTCTCGATGTCATGTTTCCTGTACAAGGGTTAACATGGGAGATTGAACCTGAACTGCTATCATCTGTTGGCAAGCGAGAGAGGGAAGAGAGAGAAAATACAGTCACATTTGTAACTACTGCCCAACTGCAAGATCCACTGATTTTTGTGACAAAACTATTTATTTTGAGAACACGAAACCAAGGAATGAACCATATCCAGAAGAATGTGTTATGAATAACATGTTGCAGGACATTACAGGGATATGGGGGTAGGCCCTGGGTGGGATGGTGGTCGGTGCAGCCTCGATGGGCCGAAGGGCCTCTTTCTGCACTGTAGGGTTCTATGATTCTATGATTACAACCTAAAATTGTGGAGACAAACAAGTGTGAGAGAGAGAGAATATTCATACAGTGCCTTTCACAACTTCAGGACATCCTAACGCCAACCGTGTTTGAATTGAATGGCAGAGCAGGTTTGAGGGGCTGAATGGTCTTTTCCTGCTCCTAATCTCTAGGTTTCTACGTTCTATCAGAAGTAATTTTGAATTGCTCCACAGGATTGCTCCGCAAGGGTGGCATGGCGGCACAGTGGTTAGCACTGCTGCCTCGCAGCACCTGGGACCCGGGTTCAATTCCCGGCTTGGGTCACTGTCTGTGCGGAGTCTGCATGTTCTCCTCGTGTCTGCACGCGTTTCCTCCGGGTGCTCCGGTTTCCTCCCATAGTCCGAAAGACGTGCTGGTTAGGTGCATTGGCCATGCTAAATTCTCCCTCCGTGTACCCGAACAGGCGCCGGAGTGTGGCGACGAGGGGATTTTCACAGTAACTTAATTGCAGTGTCAATGTAAGCCTACTTGTGACACGAATAAATAAATAATAAATAAACTAATGGTTGTATTGTGAGGAAAGAGACAGAATCGTATAGATGGATAGGTGCACAGATGTGTCACGGTGGTTAGCACAGCTGCCTCACAACACCAGGGACCCAGGTTCAATACTGACCTCGAGTAACTGTCTGTTTAGAGACTGCACTTTCTCTCCGTGTCTACGTGGGTTTCCCCCGGGTGCTCCGGTTTCCTCCCGCAGTCCAAAGGTGTGCAGGTTAGGTGGATTGGCCATGTTAAATTGTCCCTTAGTGTCCCAAGGTGTGTAGGCTAGGGGGATTGCCGGGCTAAAGATGTAGGGTTACTGGGATAGGGCAGGGGGAGTGTCCAGGGTAAGATGCTCTGTTTAAGAATCGGTGCAGAATTAATGGGCCTAATGGCCTCCTTCTGCACGGTAGGGATTCTATGAACTAGATTAGGTAGATCCACAGCAGTTGGGTTGGTGGGAAAAGTAATGAGAATCTTGGATTCTTTACGATTAGCCAGTGATAACAAGAGACTGAAGTTAAAGAATTCAAAAATGCCACTTTGTAACCAGGTTCCACTGGGAGAGCGGAGGCCATTGTGAGCCCCACTTCTATCGGGATCTGACTGGCACTCAAGGCTTCACAGCGACAGGAGTATAACTTGCTCTCTTTTAGTTAAGGTTGCCAACCCTCAGGTCATGTGAGGATATCTAACTGGAGTTAGAAAGCCAGTTTCTGGTAAAACTGACACAAAGTGGATACAATCACATTTCTTTCAGTTGCTCCAGGACCTGATGTGTATTTACAGCGTTTGCTCAGGTTTCTAACATTTATCGATTTGTTTTCCATTTCATTTCATGTCAGTTTGAGCGTGCAATTTGCAAACTCTCATTCCCCCGCAATCCCCCCCCCCCCGCCCCCCGCACCCCCAACGGCCCTGCCCCCACCACCCTATCCCCCAACCATCCTATACTGAGTACTTAAAGATTGAAGATGGAATCTGGTTTCAGTGCTCAGCTGCTGAATGACAAAAAGACTTGCATTTATATAGAACCTTTCTCAACCACCAGGATGTCCCAAAGCATGGAGGGAGCGCAAAGAAGGTTTACCAGGATGTTGCCTCGTCTCGAAGGCGTTGAGTATGAGGAGAGGTTGGATAAATTAGAAATGTTTTCACTGGAAAGATGGAGGCTGAGGGGAGAGCTGGTAGAGGTTTACAAAGTTGTGAGAGGCATAGGCAGGGTGGATAGTCAGAGGCTTTTTCCCAGGGTGGGAGTGTCAATTACAAGGGGGGCACAGGTTCGAGTTGAGAGGGGCAAAGTTTAAGGGAGATGTGTTGGGGAGGTTTTTCACACAGAGAGTGGTGGGCGCCTGGAAGGCGCTGCCGGAGGAAGTGGTGGAAGCGGGCACATGAGCAACATTTCAGGGACATCGGGATGTCTACATGAATAGGAAGGAGATAGAGGAATATGGACCAAGTAAGGCAGAAGGAATTTTTTTGGTTTAGTTAGCACATCATGATTGGCGCAGGCTTGGAGGGCTGAAGGACCTGTTCCTGCGCTGTACTGTTCTTTGTTCTTTGTCACCTTGCAGGAAATCAAGTACTTTTGAAGACGCAGTTACCATTATAATGTGACAGCCAATTTGCACACAGCAGGCTCCAATGAAACAGCAATGTGGTATTGACCAGATAATCATTTTTCACAACATTGACTGAGGGATAAATGTTGGCCAGAAAACCAGGAGGAAGTCCCTCTTTCCTCATCAAAGTTGCACCATGGGATCTTTCACATCCATCTGAAAGGGCAGATATGGCCTCAGTTTAGCATCTCATCTGGAAGGTGGCACCTCAGACAGTGCAACACTCCCCCAGTACCGCGACTGCTACTGCTTGAGTCACACCCAATTTTCGCGCACAAGTTCTGACGTGGAACATCAAATCCACAAACCTTGTGGCACGGTGGCACAGTGGTTTGCACTGCTGCCTCAGAGCACCAGGGATCCAGGTTCAATTCCAGCCTTGGGTCACTGTCTGTGTGGAATTTGTACACTCCCCTTGTGTCTGCATGGGTTTCCTCCGGGTGTTCCGGTTTCCTCCCACAGCCCAAAGATGTCTGGGTTAGGTTGATTGGCCATGCTAAATTGCCCGTTAGTGTCAGGGCATTAGCAGGGTAAATGAGCATCATGGGGATAGGGCCTGGGTGGGATTGTGGTCGGTACAGACTCGATGGGCCGAATGGCCTCCTTCTGTACTGTAGGGATTATAAAGGCCCCTAACTGAGACTGACATCCACTGCTTGTACCAATAGCTTGCATTCATTTCACTTTTAGTGTAGCTGAAATATCCCAAGGCACGCCACAGGGGGAGATGGTGGCCTAGTGGTATTATTGCTATACTATTAATCCAGAAATTCAGTGACTGTTCTGAGGACCCGCATTCAAATCCCACCACAGCTGATGGTGGAATTTGAACTCAATATAAAAAAAATCTGGAATTAAGAATCTACTGATGACCATGGGACCACTGTCGGAAAAACCCATCTGGTTCACTAATGTCCTTTAGGGAAGGGAATCTACCGTACTTACCTGGTCTGGCCTACATGTGGCTCCAGAGACACAGCAATGTGGTTGACTTTCAACAGCCCTCAGGCAACTAGGGATGGGCAATAATTGTTGGCCAGCCAGCGATGCCCGTGTCCAATGAATGAATAAAACAACAGGATGGGAATCCGACAAAAATGGGCATTGAATAAGAGACATTTGGACTCTGGTGTTGTAAACATGAATTAAAGATCCGTCAAGCACCAAGATTCCCTTGGCAAAACAAGATAAGCTATTACAGGTTCTAGTTTACAGAATTTTTCAAATGGTCCTTTGAACAACCGAGTAATTACTTATTTGCTGCAAAACATATTGCACAATGTCATCTTTCAATTTTTGTTGATATTAATTCATGCGGTGAGTTTATGTCCAAGCAGACAGTTTGTCAATTTTAACCTGGCTGGGGATTTGGGCAGTCAGGCACTCAGTGGCTGGTTTCCTTCAGTTTAAGAAGGTATGTGTTTCCTGTCTCTGCTTTCTTTGAATTTAGGAGTATTGTTGCTCCTCTATGGCTCCCTGGTCTGTGATTTGAGCTCAGCATCATCGATGCAATAGGAAAAAAGAAAAAGGATGTTTGATTTCAGCACCGATACTTTGTAGTCATGCCAGATAACTAACCTGATACAGATCCTTCAACCTGTTAGTATTTTTCCTGACAAAGTAATGCTTTGTGGAAAAAGGAGTTTAATCCTCATGTATCCAAGGAGAATCATGCTCTTCTCTCATACAGCCAGGTATATGTAGTTTATCCACATTGGAATATTACTTCTTCTATGTCTTCCAGAGTGTCAAACATTGGCTGGAATTCTCTGACTTCGCCCGTCGACTCTTCCCTCTGCGACTGGATCCCAGATTTCTGAACCCACAGATCACAATCAGTAAGGATAGGCAACAACACCTGATGTGACGGAGTACAGGAAAGAGATAGAGAATCTGGTGAATTGGTGCAACGACAATAATCTCTCCCTCAATGTCAGTAAAACGAAGGAGATAGTCATTGACACCAGGAAGCAGAGTGGAAAAAATGCCCCTGTCTATATCAATGGGGATGAAGTGGAAATGGTCGAGAGCTTCATGTTTCTAGGTGTCTAGATCACCAACAACCTGTCCTGGTTCCTCCACGCCGATGCTCTAGTTAAGAAAGCCAATCAATGCTTCCACTTTCTCAAGAGGCTAAGGAAATTTGGCATGTCAGCTACGACTCTCACCAACTTTTACAGATGCAACATAGAAAGCATTCTTTCTGGTTGTATCACGGCTTGGTATGGCTCCTGCTCTGCCCAAGACCGCAAGGAACTACAAAAGGTCGTGAACGAAGCCCAGCCCATTACTCAAACCAGCCTCCTATTCATTGTTTCTGTCTACACTTCCCGCTGCCTTGGAAAGGCAGCCAGCATAATCAAGGACCCCACGCATACTGGGCATTCTCTCTTCCACCTTTTTCCATCGGGAAAAAGATGCAAAAGTCTGAGGTCACGTACCAACCGACTCAAGAACAGCTTCTTCCCTGCTGCCATCAGACTTTTGAACTTAATACTTTTCATTAAGTTGATCTTTCTCTACGCCCTAGTAATGACTGTAAAATAGTAAGAAATCTCACAACACTGGGTTAAAGTCCAACAGGTTTATTTGTAATCATGAGCTTTCAGAGCGCTGCTCCTTCATTCTCCACTCACCTGACGAAGGAGCAGCGCTCCGAAAGCTCGTGATTCCAAATAAACCTGTTGGACTTTAACCTGGTGTTGTGAGATTTCTTATTAGAGTCATAAAGTCATAGACGTTTACAGCATGGAAACAGGCCCTTCGGCCCAACTTGTCCATGCCACCCTTTTTTTAAAAACCCCTAAGCTAACCCCAATTGCCCGCATTTGGCCCATATCCCTCTTTACCCATCATACCCATGTATCTATCTAAATGCTTTTTAAAAGACAAAATTGTACCCGCCTTTACTAATACCTCTGGCAGCTTGTTCCAGAAACTCAGCACCCTCTGTATGAAAACATTGCCTCTCTGCACACTTTTGCATCTCTCCCCTCTCACCTTAAACCTATGTCTTTTTAGTTTTAGACTCTCCTTCCTTTGGGAAAAGATATTGACTATCTAGCTGATCTATGCCCCTCATTATTTTATAGACCTCTATAAGATCACCCCTCAGCCTCCTATGCTCCAGAGAAAAAGTCCCAGTCTATCCAGCCTCTCCTTATAACTCAATCCATCAAGTCCTGGTAGCATCCTAGTAAATCTCTTCTGCACTCTTTCTAGTTGAATAATATCCTTTCTATAATAGGGTGACCAGAATTGCACACAGTATTCCAAGTGTGGCTTTACCAATGTCTTGTACAACTTCAACAAGACATTCCAACTCCTGTATTCAATGTCCTGACCGATGAAACCAAGCATGCCGAATGCCTTCTTCACCATTCTGTCCATCTGTGACTCCACTTTCAAGGAGTTATGAACATGTACCCCTAGATCTCTTTGTTCTGTAACTCTCCCCAACGCCCTACCATTAACTGAGTAAGTCCTGCCCTGGTTCAATCTACCAAAATGCATCACCTCGCATTTGTCTGAATTAAACTACATCTGCCATTCGTCAGCCCACTGGCCCAAATGATCAAGATCCTGTTGCAATTGGAGATAACTGTCTTCACTGTCCACTATGCCACCAATCTTGGTGTCATCTGCAAACTTACTAACCATGCCTCCTATATTCTCATCCAAATCATTAATATAAATGACAAATAACAGTGGACCCAGCACTGATCCCTGAGGCACACCGCTGGTCACAGGCCTCCAGTTTGAAAAAACAACTCTCTACAACCACCCTCTGGCTTCTGTCAAGAAGCCAATTTTGCATCCATTCAGATACCTCACCCTGGATCCCATGAGATTGAACCTTATGCAACAACCTACCATGTGATACGTTGTCAAAGGCCTTGCTAAAGTCCATGTAGACAACATCAATTGCACTGCCCTCATCTACCTTCTTGGTTACCCCTTCAAAAAACTCAATCAATTTTGTGAGACATGATTTTCCACTCACAAAGCCATGCTGACTGTCTCTAATCAGTTTTGCGTCTCTAAATGCCTGTAGATCCTGTCTCTCAAAATACCTTCCAACAATTTACTCACCACAGATGTGGGGCTCACTGGCCTGTAGTTCCCAGGCTATTGTTTTACAGTCATTACTAGGGTGTAGAGAAAGATCAACTTAATGAAAAGTATTCAGTTCAAAAGTCTGATGGTAGCAGGGAAGAAGCTGTTCTTGAGTCGGTTGGTACGTGACCTCAGACTTTTGTATCTTTTTCCCAATGGAAGAAGGTGGAAGAGAGAATGTCCAGGGTGCGTGGGGTCCTTGATTAACCTGGTGTTGTGAGACTTCTCACTGTGCCCAGCCCAGTCCAACGCTGCCATCTCCACACCATGACGGTAACACTACATTCTGCACGCTCTCCTTTCCTTCTCTATGAATAGTATGCTTTGTCTGTGTAGCGCGCAAGAAACAATACTTTTCATTGTATCCCAATATATATGACAATCATAAATCAAATCAAATCAAATCAAAAGTCAAGAATTTATAATCCTCCAGAGCACTCCATCTAAGAAAAATATAGCACAATATCAAAAAGAAATCCTTGGCACTTGAGGGATTGGTTGAAGATGCAAGTGCTTTTTTGTCTGATGTGGAGAAAAGACATCATTCCACAAATAAGACATACAAAGAATAAACTGAGACAGTCCAATCGCATACATTAAGAAACTCATAAACAGTACGTAAATGATTGAGAATTTAATGAACTCAACCTGACAACGTATGATCTATGGGTGTTAATACAAAATACCAAATGCAGTAGACCTTCCATTTTTATTCTGTAAATTAAGGAGATCTGCATTTCGCATCTTATTATAACTATTTCACTCTGAAATATCCAGAATCGTGCAATCCTTTCATCATTTTATACTTTATTCTTATTTTAATTATTGAGCATAACCATGATATGAATAGATGATCACTTGTTTTATGTGTACCATGATCACAATTTGGCACATGTCACCATAATGATTTTTAGCCTCTAACAATGAATCAATGAATTCCTCTGAATGGTTCTGCAAGAAACCCTGGGAGAAAAGTTAAAACCACAAGGCAAATCATGCTCTCCTTCCATTGCCTTAGAGCATCTATGTGACGGGGCATAAAATGCAATTCGACGGGAGGGAGGCAGGGGACGTGCAAGGAGACCTCCGTCAGTACATCCCATCCTGACTTGGCAACAATACTCAAGTCTTGCGAGGCGAAACTGCAGAACAAGAGAGAGAGAGAGAGAGATGCAAGGCGCTCCTTTGCAAGATCAATGCTGCAGTAACTCCCTGGGAGCAAGATGGTTTCTTGGACGGAAAGCTGATGTCAGAAACCAGAGCACTGTTTAACCTCAGGAGAGCCATGAATTTTCCATCTTGACCATCCATTCAGAACAGTACGTTTCATACTTTGCTTGGGCTTTAGCTCTGTTGTGTTCCATTACGTTTTAAGGCAGACAAGGGTTCTGAGGTTGGAAGGTACAGCATCCTGTCACTGATCACTTCAAAGGGCTCTATTTCACTTACCATCAAAATCATAAAATTCCGACAGTGCAGAGAAGGCCATTTGGCCGATTGGGTCCACACCGAGGTTATCTTACCCAGACCTTCTCCCCCGTCGTATCCCGAAAACTACACACATTAATCATGGCCAACCCACCCATCCTGGGGCACTAAGGGGCAATTTGCCATGGCCAATCCACCTAACCTGCAAATCTTTGGAGTGTGGGAGGAAACTGAAACACCCGGAGGAAACCCACGCAGACACGGGGAAAAAATGCAAAATCCACAGTCGGTCGCCCAAGGCTGAAATTGAACCCGGGTCCCTGGAAATGTGAGGCAGCAGTTAAAGTTTATTTATTAGTGTCACAAGTAGACTTACATTAACACTGCAATGAAGTTACTGTGAAAATCCCCTAGTCGCCACACTCCAGCGTCTGTTCGGGTACACCGAGGGAGAATTTAGCATGGCCACTGCATCTAACGAGCATTTCTTTCGGACTGTGGGAGGAAACTGGAGCCCCCGAAGGAAACCCATGGAGACACGGAGAGAACGTGCAAACTCCACACAGACGGTTACCCAAGGGCGGGATCGAACCCGGGTCCCTGGCGCTGTGAGGCAGCAGTGCTAACCACTGTGCCAATGTGCCATCAAGACATTGTTCTTAATTGTTATTTTCTTTTTGTTTTACCCAGCGATTCACAAGGCCCTTATTTAATGGCAATGTACAAGGTGTGCATCCTTTTTGCACTTGCACCTTATTTTTAGAGTGTAATTCTGCATTCATAACAGCTTCCTTTGCAGTTTTTTGATTGCAGTTAAGGAGAGGGTTTGCAGTTTTAGTCATAAATTGCCCACTCTACAAAAACACTGCCAACCACTCCTACGCACACTCAGCTCCAACTTAGCACACACATATCTCCAACCATCCCCACACATAAAGCTGCAAAGTAATCCACGCATATGCATTTGCAAACGAACATATATAGACATAGGCACACAATAAATATACAAAACCATTCATAAACAGCATGCAAAAAAAAACACTCGCAACTCCAACCAATCCCTCAGTTGCCAAGATCTCTTCCTGAATTAGTACTGTCTTTGTGAGATGGAGTGCTCTGGAGGATAATACCTTCTTCCTAGGCAGTCCTTTGGATTGCTTCCATTCTGGTTCGAGGGGTTCTGAGGTAGAAACATAGAAACTAGAAGCAAAGAGTAGACCATTCAGCCCTTCGAGTCTGCTCTGCCATTCATTGTGATCATGACTGATCATCAAATTCAATATCCTGATCCCCACCCACCTTTGATCCCTTAAGCCCCAAGAGCTATATCTAATTTCTTCTTGAAATCAGACAATGTTTTGGCCTCAACTACTTTCTGTGGTAGTGAATTCCACACATTCACCACTCTCTGGGTGAAGAAGTTTTTCTCACTTCAGTCCTAAAAGGTTTATCCTCAAACTATGACCCCTAGTTCTGAACACCCCTACCACTGGGAACATTTTTTCTGAATCTACCCTGTCTAATCCTGTTAGAATTTTATAAGTTTCCTTGAGATCCCCCCTCACTCTTCTAAACTCCAGTGAATATAATCCTAACTGACTTAGTCTCTCCTCATATGACAGACCTGCCATCCCAGGAATCAGCCTGGTAAACCTTTGCAGCAATCCCTCTATAGCAAGTCCTCAGATAAGGACACCAAAACTGCACACAATACTCCAGCTGTGGCCTCACCAACAACCTATATGAGGGCACAACCTCAGGCTAAAGGGATGATACTTTAAAACAGAGATGAGGAGGAATTTCTTCAGCCAGAGAGTGGTGAATCTGTGGAACTCTTTGCCGCAGAAGGCTGTGGAGGCCAGGTCATTGAGTGTCTTTAAGACAGAGGTAGATATGTTCTTGATTAATCAAGGGATCAGGGATTATGGGGAAAGGCAGGAGAATGGGGATGAGAAAAAAAGTCAGCCATGATTGAATGGCGGAGCAGACTCGATGGGCCCAGTGACCTAATTCTGCTCTTATGTCTGATGGTCTTATGGCATTATACAACTGCAGCAAAACATCCCTATGCATATATTCAAATCCTCTCGCTATGAAGGCCAACATAACGGCTGGTTGTCCAATGCGTGATCTGCAGACTCTGTCATATGTGGGGCAGATGGTGCTTGAGGAGTTGGGTAGATGGGTTTTTAGGAGATTTGGGCACTCTCTCTGACATCTCAATTTCACCTCTACACATTCCCAGTGAAGCCTCTCTATCTGTTCTGTGCTTTCCCGGACGAGGCATCTGCATTTTGGTCAGTCACATTTCAGAATCTTCCATAAAGGGGTGGCACGATGGTGCAGTGGTTAGCACACAGTCCGATTAGGTGGACTGGCCATGCTGAATTCTCCCTCGGTGTACCCGAACAGGCGCCCGAGTGTGGCGACTAGGGGATTTTCACAGTAACTTCATTGCGGTGTTAATGTCAGCCATACTTTTGACACTAATAAATAAACTTAAAATTAAACATTTATCTGCCTGTCTGGAGTGCTAGTTTCTTGTTTCGACACACTCATTGCACAGCTTCCTGAATCCTGGATACTTGTACAGGATTGTTTGGTTGGCAAAAGGAGTCAATCAATTTCCTCTCTAATTAGTTTAGGCTTCTGCTCATTGCTTTTATTGGCAGTCCTTCCTTCTCTCTGCACCGTATAGACAACTTTATCAATACTGAGCTGCAGCTTTAGAAAATATTCCATCGCCTCTACAGCTTTCTTTTTACTTATTTAACTTTAAGGTCCATTTCTTTTTTTCTCAGCAGCCCCACTGCGCTCTCTCACATGGAAGTTTCAGGTTCCCGAAACAATTCTGTCATGAGTCAGTGACTCCTTTGATTTACCAAGCTCAATCTGTGTACACGCATGAATCTCCGATAGGGCAAATCATTAATCAGCTCACCCTCTTCCCTCCATTGGGCAAGTATCTCTTCGAAGAAGAATGACTTAGAATCATAGAATCCGACAGTGCAGAAGGAGGCCATTCAGCCCATCGAGTCCGCACCGACCACAATCTCAGCCAGGCCCTCTCCCTATAACGCCATACAATAACACTAGCTAGTCCCCCTGCCACCATGGGTCAATTTAGCATGGCCAGTCCACCTAACCCGCACATCTTTGGAGGAAACCGGAGCACCCGGAGGAAACCCACGCAGACACAGGGGGAAGGTGCAAACTCACACAGACAGCGACCCAAGTCAGGAATCGAACCCTGGTCCCTGGTACTGTGAGGCAGCAATGCTAACCACTATGCCACCATGCCAACTTACATTTATACAGGACCGTTCACACTCTTAGGAACTTCTAAAGTGCTTTACAACCTGTGGCTGTATCACTGCTGTAAGGACAGGAAACAAAGCAGCCAATAAAGTCCTGTAAATTGTAGTGGGCAGGGGGATGGACCATGCAAAGGCCTGCTGACCTTGGCCTGGATTTTCCGGTCTTGGGGCACTGCTGGAAAATTCCGCCCATAGAAACATAGAAACTAGAAGCAGGAGTAGGCCATTCGGCCCTTCAAGCCTGCTCCACTATTCGTCATGATCATGGCTGATCGCCCAACTCAATAGCCTAATCCTGCGCTCTCCCTTTGATCCCATTGACCAGATAATGGCTGGAATACTCCAGTTTCACAAGTCCTGCTGCTGCTGCAGGCGAGAATGGAGAATTTGGCATCAGCCAAACTCCACTCCCAACAGCGGAACCGGAGAATCCCAGCACGGGGTGAGGTGAGAGAATTCCAGCCAATATGTATCAGTGATGTTGGTTCAGGGATGCATTTTGGCCACAATTAGCATTGCTGTTCCTCTGAAGAGTGTCATGTGATATTTTATCTCTAGCTGTTGGGGCCTAAGCTTAATGGTTCATCTGAAATACAGCATTTCCGACAGTGCAGCACTCCCTCAATACTGCATTGGGGTATTAGCCTAGATCAAATAGCTGGAAAGGCATTGGAACCCAGAACCCTGATGACGAACGATGTGGAGATGTCGGCATTGGACTGGGGTGGGCACAGGAAGAAGTCTCACAACACCAGGTTAAAGCCCAACAGGTTTATTTGGAATCACGAGCTTTCGGAGTGCTGCTCCTTCATCAGGTGAATGGAGGTTATATGGCATATATAGGCAAAGACACAATTGCAAGATAATTACAGAATGGCTGGAATGCGAGTCTTTACAGGTAATCAAATCTTTACAGGTATGGACAGTGTGCGTGGAGGGAAGGATAATCACAGGTTAAAGAGGTATGAATTTATCTGAGGAAGGAGCAGCGTTCCAAAAGCTCGTGATTCCAAATAAATCTGTTGGACTTTAACCTGGAGTTGTGAGACTTCTTGCTGATGACTATGATGTGTTGTAATGGAGGAAGCTCTTTGCTAGCCTCCTTACAACAGATCAATGAAAAGCTGCTTGTTTCTTTTCGTACCAATAGAATTGATTGCCCCTAAGATCGAGATGAGCGTGATCAGACATTGATAAATGTACAGAAGCTTTGAGAGCATTGTGGAGCTTCAGGACAAGTCTGTGTCAGGAACAAGCCCAGCACGATCAAAGCTGATCAACATCGACTGAATCACAAGCTTGAAAGAATGGACTCCCCTCTATGGCGGGACTGGTGGCGAAGGGAGTGTTTGATCGAAGACTAAGGAAATTTGGCATGCCAGTTACAACTCTCACCAACTTTTACAGATGCACCATAGAAAACATTCTTTCTGGTTGTATCACAGCTTGGTATGGCTCCTGCTATATATATTTATAAATATATATATCTTCCTTAAAGATTGCATATTCATCAACTGACCAGAGGCAATATCACATGCTTTTCGTATTTGATCTCTGCCTACCCTAAAGCAGCATTCTAGTAATGAAAACCCAAAATCACGTAGATCCATGCTGTGTAATCCTTGACTTACTGAGGAAAGTGAGCTGTTTCCACTTAATATGTCCTTTGGGCCCCAACTTCTTTTTTATTCATTCAAGGGACATGGGCATCGCTGGCTGGCCTGCATTTATTGCACATCCCGAATGACCCAAGGACAGCTGAGAGTCAACCACATTGCTGTGGCTCTGGAGTCACATATAGGCCAGATCAGGTAAAGATGGCAGATTTCCTTCCCTAAAAGGTATTAGTGAACCAGATGGGTTTTTCCGACAATTGGCAATGGTATCAGTAGATTCTTAATTCCAGATCTTTTTTATTGTATTCAAATTCCACCATCTGCCATGGCGGGATTGAAACCCAGGTCCCCAGAGCATTAGCTGAGTTTTTGGATGTATAATCTTGTGATAATGGGAATTGTGGGAATGTGAGACTGGGAATTGTTGATATTGTGATAATGCAAATCATGTCCATGACTTGGCTCATTAATGATTAGAGGAAATGGTCCAAGGGTAATGCACCTGAGTTTACTGATGATACGAAGTGCAGTGGGAAAGTAAGGTGTGAGGTGGATATAAATAAGACGCAAAAGGATTTAGAAAGGTCAAGTGAATCATAGAATCCTACAGTGCTGAAGGAGGCCATTCGTCCCATCGAGTCTGCACCAACCACAATCCCACCCAGGCCCTACCCCCATAACCCCATGCATTTTTGATTTGATTTATTATTGTCACATGTATTAGTATACAGTGAAAAGTATTGTTTCTTGTGCGCTATACGGACAAAGCATACCGTTCATAGAGAGGGAAATGAGAGAGTGCAGAATGTAGTGTTACAGTCATAGCTAGGGTGCAGAGAAAGATCAACTTAATGCAAGGTAGGTCCATTCAAAAGTCTGATGGCAGCAGGGAAGAAGCTGTTCTTGAGTCGGATGGTACGTGACCTCAGACTTTTGTATCTTTTTCCCGACGGAAGAGAGAATGTCAGGGGTCCTTAATTATGCTAGCTGCTTTGTCGAGGCAGCAGGAAGCGTATTTCCTCGAGCTAGTCCCCCTGGCACTAAGGGGAAACTTAGCATGGCCAATGCATCTAACCCACATATCTTTGGAGTGTGGGAGGAAACCACAGCAACCCGAGGAAACCCACGCAGACAGGGGGGAACGTGCAAACTCTCCACAGACAGTGACCCAAGCCAGGAATCGAACCCGGGTCCCTGGTGTTGTGAGTCAGCAGTGCTAACCACTGTGCCACCCTGGCGCCCTGTGGAGTGAGTGAAAGAATATGGTAGACAGCTTGGTTGGAAAAAATGGAAAAGCCATTTAAATGGCGCGAGACTGGGAATTGTTGATATTCAGAGGGACCTGGGTGCACTTACACATAAATCACAGAGAGTTAATATGCAGGAACAGTGAGCAAATAACTAAATGGTATATTAGCCTTTATTACAAGGAAGCTGTGTCTATAAAAGTCATACTGTGACTGTATAGGGCCTCAAAGAATCTACACCTGGAGAGCTGTTTACAGTTTTTGGAATTTTTACGTAAGGAAGGATGTGACCGCCTTCCAGGGAGTGCAACAATGGTTCACCAGACTTACTGAGTTGAGGGGATTGTCCAATGAGGAGAGATTTAGTAGACTGGACTCATAATCCCTGGAACTGAGAAGAATGAGGGGTGATTTCATTGGAACATGTAACACTTTTTTAAAGGCCTTCAAAAAGGCAGATGCTGGAGAGATATTTTGCCTGGGTGGAGAGTCACAGACTCAGAATCAAGAGTCAGCCATTTAGGACAGAGACGAGGAGACATTTCTTCACTTAGGAGGTTGTGAGCCTTTGGAATTCTCCAGGCCAGGGAGCTGTGGATGGTGAGTTATTGAGCATGTTCTGGACAGAGATCGACAGAATTTTGTATCAGGTAAAGTTTATTTATTAGTCACAAGTAAGGCTTACATTCACAATGCAATTAAGTTACTGTGAAATTCCCCTAGTCACCACAGTCCAGCGCCTGTTTGGGTCAATGCACCTAACCAGCACGTCTTTCAGACTGCAGGAGGAAACCGGAGCACCTGGAGCAAACCCACGCAGACACGGGGAGAACGTGCAAACTCCACACAGACAGTGACCCAAGCCAAGAATCGAACCCGGGACCCTGGCACTGTGAAGAAGTGGTGCTAACCACTGTGCTACCGTGCCACCCCGGGATAACATGAGGAGATAGAGCTGAGGTGCAGGATCAGCCATGATCTTTACTGAATGATCAAGCAGACTCAAGGGGCCAAATGGCCTACTCCAGCTCCTATTTCAAATGGAGAGAAATCACAGTGAGAGGGAAATCCTATATGAAGGCATTGACCAATTTATTCCATGTGGAGTAGCAGGTGAAACACTTCATGAGCTGCAATCATGCAATTTCAGGCCTGCGTTCTCATAATGTCGTCCACTGCTAAATTCACGGGGGTTTTAAGTTTTCTCCCCTTCTCTCTGTCACTGTAAAACCTTCTGGTTTTGGCTGCCGAACCTTCCAGCACTCCATCGCGCAAGACCAAACTTTCTAAAATGTTTGGTTTCCTCGATGCTCCCACTCCACCAAATGCGGAGGGGGCAACAAGACATTCAGACCTCTCCATCGCTTTGGGAGAAAGTGGATCCATAAATGCTGGCTTCAGGGTTCACTTATCAACTGTATCCCTGCTGTATCCGCCTCTCGCACTTATCTCTGGCATTTTGTGTATAAGCGTATCCTGACTTAATGACTGAGATTGACCAGAAATAGTAACTGCTGCTTCCTTGTCTACTCTATGTTTTCTTTCTAAACTGTTGGAGAGACACAGGTCTCAATTTTGTTTGGTTAAAAGTCATAATTTGACTGCACAGAATGTGGTTATTTGCTCGATCGCGCCCAGACCATTCTCTTAGAGTCATTTTCTTGTTCTTTTCATGTGGCCTTCTCTCCATTTATTTTTGATGGCAATTTTCGAAAAGATTTTTCGACAGAATTTGACAGGGTGTTCCATGTCGTATCGATAGTGGGCACGGTAGCACAGTGGTTAGCACTGCTGCTTCACAGCTCCAGGGTCCCGGGTTCGATTCTTGGCTCGGGTCACTGTCTGTGTGGAGTTTGTACATTCTCCTCGTGTCTGCATGGGTTTCCTCCGGGTGCTCCAGTTTCCTCCCACAGTCCAAAGATGTGCGGGTTAGGTTGTTTGGCCATGCTAAAATTGCCCCTTAGTGTCCTGAGATGCGTAGGTCAGAGGGATTAGTGGGTAAAATATGTAGGGATATGGGGGTAGGGCCTGGGTGGGATTGTGGTCGGTGCAGACTCGATGGGCCGAATGGCCTCCTTCTGCACTGTAGGGTTTCTATGATTTCTGTGATAGCCTGCATCAAATAAAAATAGTAAGAAGTTTAACAACACCAGGTTAAAGTCCAACAGGTTTATTTGGTAGCAAAAGCCACACAAGCTTTCGAGGCTTGAAAGCTTGTGTGGCTTTTGCTACCAAATAAACCTGTTGGACTTTAACCTGGTGTTGTTAAACTTCTTACTGTGTTTACCCCAGTCCAACGCCGGCATCTCCACATCAAATAAAAATGCCCTAACCCCTTTCTTTTGACAAGGATTTTAAATTCACACTCCTTCGTTTTTTTTATTCATTTGTGGGACATGGGCATCTCTGGCTGGGCCAGCATTTATTGCCCAGCCCTTGTTGCCCTTGGAGGGCAGTTGAGAGTCAACCGCATTGCTGTGGCTCTGGAGTCACACGTAGGCCAGACCACGTAAGGACGGCAGATTTCCTTCCCTAAAGGACATGAGTGAACCAGATGGGTTTTTCCGACAATCAACAATGGTTTCATGGTCATCAATAGATTCTGAATTCCAGATATTTTTAATTGAATTCAAATCCCGCCATCTGCCGTGGCGGGATTTGAACCCGGGTACCCGAGAATATTAGCTGAGTTTCTGGATTAATAGTCTAGCGATAGTACCACTAGGCCATCGCCTCCCCTGGGGAGTTGCTGTGACAGTAATTTTCCAGACTCAACTTTGCTGAACTTCCTCATGATTTTGGACAACTCAATTGGATCTTGGCCGCCACTACTTTGCTCAAGTGGAAGGAGCCCCTTTTGCTCCCTCAACTCGACTTGGCACCTTGCATGACCTCAGGATGTTCCAAAAATGTTTTGCAGCAAACAAAGGACTCCTCTGGAGCACGGTCAGGGTTCGGCTGCCCACTCAATTCTTACACAGCAAGCTCCCAGAAACAGTCATGTGATTACTCACAGAGAGCTCCTTGTTCTCCGTTAGGATAGTGCCATGGTTACTTTGGGTGGGATTTTCTGGCCATTCCCACCAGTGGGATCTTCTGGTCCCTCTGATGAACGCCCCCCCCACCCCTCCCCCCCCCCCCCCCCCCCCCCGCCCCCACTGTTGGTTCCCCAATGGCAGAGGGTGCAAACAATGGGAAAATGTATTGACAAGAGCGAGACCGGCACATCCCACCACCAGCTACCTGCAGACCACCTCCACAAAACAAGCCTCAGGAGCAGGGCAACACGGGGGCACAGTGGTTAGCACTGCTGCCTCGCAGCGCCAGGGACCCAGGTTCAATTGACTGAATTTAATGTCTGGAATGTCTAGAATGCGCTGCTTGAGGAGGTGGTGGGAGCAGGTACGATAGCGACATTTAAGGGGCAACTAGACGAACACATGAATAGGATGGCAATGGAAGGATACGGGCTCCATAAGTGCATACAGTTTTAGTCTAGTCAGGGCATCATGATCGGCAGGTTTGGTGGGCCGAAGGGCCTGTTCCTATGCTGTCCTGTTCTTTGTTCTTTGTTCAATTCCCAGCTTGGGTCACTGCCCGTGCAGAGTCTGCTTGTTCTCCCCATGTCTGTGTGGCTTTCCTCTGGGTGCTCCAGTTTCCTCCCATAGTCCAAAAGACGTGCTGGTTAAGTGTATTGGCCGTGCTAAATTCTTCCTCAGTGTACCCAAACAGGCGCCGGAGTGTGGCAACTAATTTTCACAGTAACTTCATTGCAGTGTTCATGTAAGCCTACTTGTGACACTGATAAATAAACTTTAAGTCCTGCCCTCTGTATCTACCTGACAGAGGTGACAAGGGTTCAGTTTAACATGTTATCCAGAAGCCAGCAGCTTCTGAAAGAGTAGCAGCTCTGTGGTGCTGCACTGGAAACCCAGATCAGGTTTCATACTGCAGTGGGACTGCTGTTGAATGGAAGGGCAAATGAAGAGTTCCTCGACAGGGTTGAGATCCAAAGAGTTCCAAAGGTAGGGGAGTCTAAAACTAGAGGGCATAGGTTTAAGGTGAGAGGGGAGAGATACAAAAGTGTTCAGAGGGGCAATTTTTTCACACAGAGGGTGGTGAGTGTCTGGAACAAGCTGCCAGAGGTAGTAGTATAGGCGGGTACAATTTTATCTTTTAAAAAGCATTTAGATAGTTACATGGGTACGGTGGGTATAGAGGGATATGGGTCAAATGTGGGCAATTGGGATTAGCTTAGGAGTTTTTAAAAAAAAGGGTGGCATGGACAAGTTGGGCCGAAGGGCCTGTTTCCGTGCTGTAAATCTCTATGACTCTGTGACTCTAGGGTCAATTGTGCCATTCCTACTGGATTAACTTGGCTACAGTCACTTGCAAGGTTCAGCTATGAATCACTGAAACAAGGGGCGGCACGGTAGCACAGTGGTTAGCACTGCTGCTTCACAGCTCCAGGGTCCCGGGTTCGATTCCTGGCTCAGGTCACTGTCTGTGTGGAGTTTGCACATTCTCCCCGTGTCTGCGTGGGTTTCCTCCGGGTGCTCCGGTTTCCTCCCACAGTCCAAAGATGTGCGGGTTAGGTTGATTGGCCAGGTTAAAAATTGCCCCTTAGAGTCCTGAGATGCGTAGGGATTAGCGGGTAAAATATGTAGGGGTAGGGCCTGGGTGGGATTGTGGTCAGTGCAGACTCGATGGGCTGAATGGCCTCCTTCTGCACTGAAGGGTTTCTATGAATCTATGGGCAATCGCGGAGAACGCTGGTGTCGCTGTTTTTGGAGAGAGGGAGAGAAAAATCAAAAACGCTGGAAATAACCAGCAGGTTCGGCAGCATCTGTGAAGAAAGAAACAGCGCAGGATTTTCCCATCCAGCTTTTGGCAGGTTCCTTGGTGGACAGGAAGGGACAATGCTGTTCTTTTGTCAGCAAAAGGACAGCATTGTGGCACAATGGTCAGCACTGCTGCCTCACAGCGCCAGGGTCCTGGATTCGATTCCCGGCCTGGGCCACTGTCTGTGTGGAGTTTGCACATTCTCCCCGTGTCTGCGTGGATTTCCTCCGGGTGCTCCGGTTTCCTCCCACGGTCCGAAAGACGTGCTGGTTCAGGTGCACTGACCCGAACAGGCGCCAGAGTGTGGCGGCGAGGGGAATTTCACAATGACTTAATTGCAGTGTTAATGTAAAGCTATTTGTGATGCTGATAAATAAAAAAAAGAAATCGGAAACCCTCCGGCGTTGAACCAGTTTGAGATTCTCCCGGTGACGGGTTAATGGCGGGTCGGATATTCAAACGTTAAGCTGATCTTTCTCCTCACCCCCTATCAGTAACTGTAACATTACATTCTGCACCCCCTCTTTTCCTTCTCCTCTATGTACTCTATGAACGGTATGTTTTATCTGTATAGCGCGCAAGAAACAATGCTTTTCATTGTATCCCAATACACGTGACGACAATAAATCAATTCAATCAGTTCAACTCAATCAGTGGCGTGAATGTCATTAGCATTCATTACATTGAATGCTCGTTAAATTAGCTTCTCGCTGGAATCACGTGCTGGATTCCAATCGTAGCCTGCCTGCCACAACTCTGCATCAGTCTCATTGCGATGTCAGTGGAATTCCACACTTGGGGGTTGGGGGTTGGGGGTTGGGGGGTGGGGGGGGGGGGGGGGGGGCGGAGGGGGTGGGGGGCTACGGGGATGATGTATGTCTGATCTGCTCCAAGTGGATGCCTCCATAGTGCCAGGGGCACAACCGCGCAGCAGTATTCAGACAGGACTGACCATTCAGAAACCAGGGAAGATGACATGCACATCGTGGGCCAAAGGAGTAGGAAGTTTTCCAAGGGGCTGAGCCCGTGGAGGGGAGGGGGGTGGGGGGTGGGGAGGGGGGGTGATGGGGTGTTGGGGGGGGGGGGCGGTGGTGGGGAGATTAAAAACAATGGCAGGAAGAGGGGAGACCAACACTGACAAACAAGGGGGTGAATGGGATATTAGCTTTTGATCTGATTTGATCTATTATTGTCACATGTATTAACATACAGTGAAAAGTATTGTTTCCTGCGCGCTATACAGGCAAAGCATACCATTCATAGAGAAGGAAAGGAGAGAGTGCAGAATGTAGTGTTACAGTCAGAGCTAGGGTGCAGAGAAAGATCAACTTAATATATGGCAGGTCCATTCCAAAGTCTGATGGCAGCAGGGAAGAAGCTGTTCTTGAGTCAGTTAGTCTCAAGACTCTGTATCTTTTTCCTTACGTAAGAAGGTGGAAGAGAGAATGTCGGGGTGCGTGGGGTCCTTAATTGTGCTGCCTGCTTTGCCAAGGCAGTGGGAAGTATAGACAGTGTCAAACTACACATATGAATGGGAGATAATGTACACATACTTTGGAATAGAAAAGGGAGGGGTATTAGTGAGGCACAAGAGGGAAGGAGCCCATGAAGATTTATAATGGGGGCTGAAAGGTTGTGAAGGAAGAAAGTGTAGTCCTCAGTCAGTGATGACAATGGGTCACTCATTGAAAGTCAAATTTCTGGGGTTCGCAGGTCAGAGTCAGATAGGAGAGACAGACCTTGGGGTTACAGTCAGGACTCAGAGAGTAGAGGTGGTCCTGGGGCTCTGTGGACCTCACAGTCAAGAGGAAGAGAGTTGAGACAGTTATGGGGATCATGAGGCCTGCAGGGTTTTTCATGGTGCCCACATTGTGCTCCTTCCCCACAAACATAGGAATTGGGAGCGAGAATAAGCAAGTCAGCCCTTCGAGCCCGCTCCGCCATTCTATAGGATCATGGCTGATCTCCGTCTCATCCTAACTCCACTTCCCTGCCTTTTCCCCATAGCCCTTTATCCCACTTTTGATCAAATATTTATCTACCTCTTTCTTGAATCCATTGATTGATTCTGCATCCACTGCACTCTGGGGCAGCGAGTTCCATAGATTCACAACACTCTGTGAGAAGTAACTTCTTCTTATCTCTGTATGTGAACCTCCCCCCTCTTGCTCTACAACTTTTGTCACACATGAATGGTTTTGAATGAATGTCATTATGAATGTCCTAGACTGTTCTAGGAGGGGAATCATTTGGTTAATATTTACTTTATCAATCCATTGTGTATTTTATAAACCTCAGTCAAATCCCCCCTCATTCTTCTGTACTCCAGCGAGTACAAGCCCAAGCTACTCAACCGCTCCTCATACGACAGTCCCTTCAAACCTGGAATCAGTCTAGTGAGGGGTATGGGCTGTGTGCTCATATAGGATAACGCACAACTTGGTGTGCAAGGCGTTTTCACAGTTTCTGTCCAGGGACTTGTCTATCTCTGTACTCAGCGACACATGGGGTGATTATGGTTGGCACCTGGATACTGTGTATTGGGAACACGTTATAAAGTGGTGGTGGGTCGGGGTTGGTTGGGGGAGTGGGGGTTGTTTGGGGAGTATAAAGCTTCCTGGAGGGTTTTCCTTGGCAAGTGACCTTGCACACAGCTTCTAGAAGGAGAGGGTAGAGGTCCATGGGGGTATATATGTACACATCAGTAGTGATGGGCTCAGGGGGAGGGTAGGAATGTCAACCACAACAACAGTGGGACCCAATATTACCGACGGAGACTGGAGAATAAGTTGCTCTAACTTCACGTTGTGTATTCCAGGTAGATTTCTGGGACTCAAACATTCAGGTGGGGCATTGAAGCTGGTCTTGAGCTAACAATGGAGGACCAGCATCGAGCACTATCGGAGTACAAGCGAATGTGTACGGGAGGTGTCTGAGGCAATGTGGGTGCAGCATACTGTTGGACTAAGGGGCCCTTTCCAGGGACGCACTCATATTTGTTGATGCTACAACAGTCAATGGGAGTCTGACATGAGAGAAAAGAGTCAAACCTTTTTGAGAGGATAGCCAATGGAACCGATTGGAGTGCCATAACAAGGAAATGTAAGAATAAGCATAGAGACATAGAAGATAGGAGCAGGAGGAGACCATTTGGCCAATCGAGCCTGCTCCACCATTCATCACGATCATGGCTGATCGTCCAAATCAGTAGCCTCATCCTGCTTTCTCCTCATAACCTTTGGTTCCATTCACCCCAACTACTATATCTAGTTGCCTCTTGAATACATTCAATGTTTTGGCATCAACTACTTCCTGTGCTAATGAATTCCACCAGCTTACCACTCTTTGGGTGAAGAAATGTCTCCTCATCTCCATCCTAAATGGTCTACCCTGAATCCTCAGACTGTGACCGCTGGTTCTGGATTCCCCCACCATCGGGAACATCCTCCCTGCATCTATCCTGTCTAGTCCTGTTAGATTTTTGTAAGTCTCTATGCGATCCACCCCCTCATTCGTCTGAAAACAATCCTAACCTAGTCAATCTCTCCACAATCTATGGCTTAACATCTCAGCCGCTGCTTTCCAGCATTAACACATAGGAATGTGAAATTCTGATATGCAGACAGACATGAAAGAGGCACATGTGCCGCATATATGGCATTGCATCAACAGCAGATTGTCATGTGCTTCCCAAAATTGGCGCTCATAATGGCCCAAAGGCCACCCGGTCATTAATCATGTGCAATTTCTTGTTAATCAGTATGCCACATCAACGGAGGGAGCACTGAGCTAGGTCAGGTCATGTACATCATTCCAATCTTCTCCAACCACTGTGGGATTTAGATGTGAAATCTTAAGTGTGGCATTTTGGCCACCTCCTGTGCCTGTTGGTGCCTCAAATACAGGCAGCCCTTGCAGTTACGACACAATTGGTTCCTGGAAACCATGCCATTAGTCGAAACATCATGAATTGAAACTGATTTCCCCTTTCAAAAAGAAATTAGATGTAGCTTTTGGGGCTAAAGGGATCAACGAATATGGGGGAAGGCAGGATCAGGATCTTGAATTTGATGATCAGCCATGATCATAATGAATGACGGAGCAGGGCTGAATGGCCTCCTCCTGCTTCTTGTTTCTATGTTTCTATGTAAGGAGTGTGATGGAATACTCCACACTTGCCTGGACGGGTGCAGCTCCAACAACACTCAAGAAGCTTGACACCATCCAGAACAAAGCAGCCCACTTGATTGACACATCTACAAACATCCACTCCCTCCACGACCGACACTCAGTGTGTACTATGTACAAGATGCAATTCACCAAAGATCCTTAGACAGCACCTTCCAAACCCACGACCACTTCCATCTAGAAGGACAAGAGCAGCAGATACATGGGGACACCACCACCTGCAAGTTTCCTTCCAAGCCACTCATTATCCTGACAGTCGCTGGGTCAAAATCCTGGAATTCCCTCCCTAACGGCATCGTGGGTCAACCCACAGCACATGGACTGCAGCGATTCAAGAAGGCAGCTCACCACCACCTTCTCAAGGGCAACCAGGGATGGGCAATAAATGCTGGCCTAGCCAGAGACGCCAATGTCCCACGAATGAATAAAAAAAATAACGTAATCACGACTTATTAATGTAATAGAATATAATTAATAATTTCAATAATTTCTAATGACAATTTAAACATATGCAAAGCAGTTTACTGACAACTGGCTCCAATCCTCTTAACAACAACAGGACTCTCTTACAAAATGGGTTAAGCGCTCACAAGTTAATCCTGCATGACACAGCTTCACTCCAACTTAACATTTGTGTCACGGTACTGTCTTAACAGCATTTTATTGCCAATTTTAAGACCAAAGCAGCAATCTGCTAGGTCAGCTATCATCACTGCCTTGTATCTCCGAGAAGGTATATGCTGAGATTTCTTAAGGGAACAGTTTTTGAAAGGATGAAATGACAGGTTTTTAAGAAAGAAAGTTGACACGCATTATGGCAAAATGAATGTCAACTTCTGTTTTTTCTCCAGCAGAGAACGAACGATTCTGACTTCCTCTGCTCGGGTTTTGAGCCTCGTGAGGCAGACCTGGGAATAGTGGAGAAACTCAAAGAGAAGCGGCCTTTTCCTCCCATTCCGAGCCCGAGTTCACAAACTTCTTTCTGACATCTTGACACGCCGCGTATTCTCGCTCCCTGAACCCGTAGCCTTGGGGCTGTCAATCAATTGAGCCTTTTCTCTTTTGACAGGTGACACACATCACCCACCGTGACTGCATTTATTGAGCAGCCAAGCAAGCCTTCCAACCCCCCGTGGAGAGGAATTTGTCTCCTCCAACCTCCCCGTAAACAAAGTAGGTGGAATTAAGTTTGCAGAATGTGGATTTGCTCAGTCCAAGCGAAGGTCCACCAATCACTCCCTCATGTCAGGTTTGGATGAAGTTCCCTTTTAAACAAAGCCACGGCTTAACTCATAAAAGAAAGAGGCTGCACTTATTTAAATCCTCATCATATCGTCAGGGATGCCTCACAGTGTTATCCACGCATAGCATTACAAAGAACAAAGAACAGGCTCTTCGGTCCTCCATGTCTGTGCCGATCATGATGCCTGTCTAAACTAAAACCGTCTGCACTTACAGAGTCCGTATCTTTCCATTCCCATCCTATTCATGCATTCGTCTAGTTGCCCCTTAAATGCCGCTATCGTACCTGCTCCCACCACCTCCCCGGGCAGCGCGTTCCAGACATTCACCACCCTCTGTGTAAAAAACGTACCTCGCACATCTCCTCTAAACTTTTCCCCACGCACCTTAAACCTATGTCCCCTCGTGCTTGACTTTTCTACCAGAGGGAAGAGCATCTGATTATCCACTCTGTCCATGCCACTCATAATCTTGTAGACCTGTATCAGGTCACCCCTCAATGTTTGTAGTTTATTTATTAGTGTCACAAGTAGGCTCACATTAACACCGCAATGAAGTTACGGTGAAAATCCCCCCTAGTTGCCACACTCCAGCGCCTGTTCGGGCACACTGAGGGAGAATTTAGCATAGCCAATGCACCTGACCAGCACGTCTTTCGGACTGTGGGAGGAAACCGGAGCACCCGGAGGAAACCCACACAGATACGGGCAATGCAAAGGTGTTGCACAGATGCAGGGTTTCTTTTTCCGATTCTAGTCAGAATTACATCAGGCTTCGTGTCAAGTGACTATTCATTACCTTAGAGAGTTAACATCGCCAGTACATGTGAAGAACTAACATCAAAGAGATTGTACATAGCGGGGAACAGACACACAATGTGCTTTTGGTAGATGTTATCACAAAGTTAGTATAATACCGCAATATCTCATCAATGAAAGGTTGCCTGTAGCCACATTTATCAGATTGTCCTTTATTTTGAGCCCCACCTCCTCCACCCCCCACCCCCTCCACCCCCCGAGGTTTGCATTGAATTGTACAACTGAAGCTGCTTCATGTGTGAACTGTCCACAAATGATACACATCTTCACTCAATCTCCTTGGTAACATTTATCCTTGGAGAATCTTCAAATTTCATGGTGCAAGATTCATATTCAGCCTTGGGCTTCTGGGAGTCAGGTTCTCTGCAACCTTTGGGCTCACTCCCAAAAATAAAAGTCAATTGCAGAGCTGGAATGTCAACAGCCTCGCTCTCAGCACTACCACTCTCCACAAGGGTTCATAGAATAGCACAGAACAGAAGGAGGCCAATCAACCCACCGTGCCTGCGAGCTAGTCCCACTGCTCTCCCCGCTCCTTCCCATTAGACCTGCTAAAGTTTCCAATTTGAAAGTTGCCCTCGAATCTGCTTCCACCATCCTTTCAGGCAGTGCTTTGCCGATTAACATGGTCAAAGATGCCAAGAACAGCTTATTTTGCAAAGAGCTGCATTTTCCACAGCTAAAATGCCCTGCTTGTTGCGTCACCGAGCACTAATCGCAACGTCATTTATTCATTTTTACGGGATGTGGGCATCGCTGGCTGGGCCAGCATTTATTGTCCATCCCTAACTGCCCCCATTTCAGAGGGCATTTGAGAGTTAACCATATCGCTATAAGTCACATGTAGGTCAGACCAGGTAAGGACTGCCTTAAGGGCATGAGTGAACCAAATGGATTTTTATGACGATTGATAATATTAGTTTATTTATTAGTGTCACATGTTGGCATACATTAACACTGCAGTGAAGTTACTGTGAAAATCCCCCAGTCACCACACTTCAATGCCTGTTCAGGTACACCGAGGTAGAATTTAGCATGGCCAATGCACCTACCCAGCACATCTGTTGGAGGAAGCCCAAGCAGACATGGGGAGAACATGCAGACTCTGCACAGACAGTGACCCAAGCTGGGAATCAAACCCAGGTCCCTGGCACTGTGAGGCAGCAGTGCTAATCACTGTACCAGGTTTCATGGTTATCATTAGAATTTTAATTCCAAATTTTGATTGAAGTCAAATTTGCCCTCTGCCAGGTTGGGATTCGAACTCAAGTCTCCCTGGATCTCTGGTTTGCCAGTCCAGTGATAATTCCACTGTGCCACTGCCTCCTCTGGTGCATTTTTTCAGGCACTGGCATCACCCCCAGCTAAACAAAGTCAAGATTCAGATGAAAGGGTTCTGATGGAAAGTTGTCGACCTGAAAACCTTGAAGTTTCTTTCTCACCACCGAGTCTGGTGAGAGCTTCTAGCATCTTCTGATGTGTATTTAAATGAATCCAACTTAGCATAAGCAAAAAAAACTCAGACAACTAAAGATATTGTTGATCAAGGCAATTTTATTTTCTTAATTACAGAATACATTAGTAATTTTAATTATCGCTGCGAATTGGAGTAACTGACAGGTGTAAGGGGTATTAAGTTTATTAATGGGGGCTCGAAAAATTCACACTTGTTCATTAATTTGAGAAATTGATATGCCGATAATTATTGCAGTCATTAAAAGAAATGAAATTAAGCATCCTACACACTTCAGGATAAATATGGAAGCATTTTATGGAATGTAGTTAAAACATTGTACCGTAATATCAGTAATAAATTATGCACAACCAGGTGACTGGAATGAAATGAGAGAGATTAGACGCTTGAAGGAGAAAAAGATTGTCGGGTTATGGGCAATGTTCCTGGAAAATTTTTCTGTTGTACGTGTCTTGCTCGTTGCATGTTGCAGCATCATTAAGATTGACATGGATGTGAGCATCTTAAAGAAGCTCAGTTATCTGACACTACAGTATAAAACTTGAGTTAGGCCGCCTTTGGAATATTGCGTGCAGCGTTGCGCATGGAGAAGGATGTGGATGGACCTGTAGGAGGCTTTGAAGAGGGTGCAAAGAAGGTTTACTAGGATGTTGCCTGGTCTGGAGGGTTTTAGGTATGAGGAGAGATTGGAGAAACTTGGATCGTTTTCACTGGAAAGACGGAGGCTGAGGGGTGACCTGATAGAAGTTTACAAAAGTATGAGAGGCATAACCAAAAGAGAAAATGCTGGAAAATCTCAGCAGGTTTAGCAGCATCTGTGAGGAGAGAAAAGAGCTGACATTTCGAGTCCAGGTGACCCTTTGGCCAAAGCTTTGTCAAAGCTCATATATGTTATATGAGAGGCATAGATAGGGTGGATAGGGAATGGCTTTTTCCCAGGGTGGAAAGGTCAAATACAAGAGGGCACAGGCTTAAGGTGAGAGGGGGTAGGTTTAGGGGAGACGTGCGGGGAAGGTTTTTCACACAGAGGGTGGTGGATGCCTGGAACATGCTGCCAATGGAGGTGATGGAAGCAGGCACATTGGCAATGTGTCTATCAAGGCATACCTTGATAGACACATGAATGAGAGGTGACCAGAGGAATAGAAACTGCTTATCAGCGCAGGCTTAGTGGGCCGAAGGGTCTGTTCCTGTGCTGTGTTGTTCTTTTTTTTGGTACTTCCAAAAACCTGATCAAAAGTGAGGAAGGTAAAGAAAGTGAGGCTGACATGTCCAGCCCATCTTCTTTTGTAGAAAGGCAACAGGCTGAAGGTGCATCCAGCAGCCCACTCAGAGACTGAACTAGGATCAGTTCCATAGTGTTATTATTTAAAAGACAAAGTGCTAACGAGGAAATGGAGACCTCATCAAAGACCAGAATGGGCAATAATTCATCAAGTGGTACCATCTGAGTCTCAGTTGGCTGGACGGCTGGTTGGAGATGCAGAGTGATGCCAATAGAATGGGTTCAATTCCCCTCCCTCAGGGAGTGGGCAATAAATGCTTGCCCAGGCAGCGAGGCCCACATCCCATGAACAAAATTTTTTAAAAAGCTTCCATTAAGATGTGGTTAAGCTCTGTCAGGCACGGCGGCACGGCGCCAGAGTGGTTAGCACTGCTGCTTCACAGTGCCAGGGACCCAGGTTCAATTCCTGCCTCGGGTGACTGTCTGTACGGAGTTTGCACATTCTCCCCGTGTCTGCGTGGGTTTCCTCCGGGTGCTCCGGTTTCTTCCCACAGTCCAAAACTGTGCAAGTTAGGTGGATTGCTAAATTGCCCCTTAGTGTTGGGGGATTAGTGGGGTAAATATATGGGGTTATGGGGATAGGGTGGGATTGTTGTCGGTGCAGGCTCCATGGGTCAAATGGCCTCCTCTGCACTGTAGGGAATCTATGATTCTATATTCAAGTAGCGGGGAAACACTAATCACTAATTAAAACCTGCATTCTTAATTCTGAGACCAGCTTTAGAACAACAATTTAGCAGGGTCTTAATATTGTGTTGGATCCCTATCTGAAACTCCAATTAGATTGTGTTGGATCCCTATCTAGGTGTGTAGTTGAGGGCAGTGAAGTTGATGTAGTCAAATGGACTGCAGTAAAGCTATTGACAAGGTCCCGCATGGGAGACTGGTCAGGATGGCCGAGTGGCCTAAGGCGCTGTATTCAGGTCACAGTCTCTTCTGGAGGCATGGATTCAAATCCCACCCCTGACATTGATTTTGGGGTGGCATGGTGGCACGCTACTGCCTCACAGTGCCCAGGACATGGGTTCGATGCCCGGCTTGGGTCACTGCTCTGTGCGGAGTCTGCACATTCTCCCCGTGTCTGTGTGGGTTTCCTCCAGGTGCTCCGGTTTCTTCCCACAGTCTGAAAGACGTGCTGGTTAGGTGCATTGGCCAGGCTAAATTCTCCCTCAGTGTACCCGAAAAGGAGCCAGAGTGTGGCAACGGGGGGATTTTCACAGTAACTTCATTGCAGTGTTAATGTAAGCCCACTTGTGACTAATAAATAAACTTTAATTTAAAGTAAGAGCTCATGGGATCCTGGGCAATTTGGCAAATTCGATCCAAAATTGACAGTGGCAGGAGGCAAAGAGTATTGGTCAAAGATTGTTTTTGTGACTGGAAACCTGTGCCCATAGATGTACCACAGGGATTGGAGATGGGTCCCTTGCTGTTTGTAGTGTGCACTAATGATCTAGATGGGAATATGATCAGCAAGTTTGCACGTGACACAAAAATTGGTGGTGTGGTAAATAGCGAGGAGGAAAACCTTAGATTACAGAGAGGGGGAATCCAGGCTAAATTTAATTGGGGAGCAGAAGTACCTCTGAGATCACAAACTAAACTCAAAACTGGGATTAAGATGGGATTGTCCTGCTTTGATGGACCCCAAAGAGAACTCCTCATTGCATGCTAGACTAATACTCTTTCCTCTTCATTCGAGTTACTTCTCTTAAGAGTTAAGATAGTGTGATTGGGTGATAATTCTGGTTGCATTTCTGTCTGTAATTCTATTTTCCCCGATGGTCAAAAAAAGAGATTATGGAACCAACAAAGTTTACTGGACTGTGACTGGTCACTGGATCTATCCTGCACATGCTGTCTCTTTGCTCGAGAAATCCAAAACTCATCCCAGTGCCCACTGTTGCTCCCACAACCTTGTACCTGCTTCTATCCAAATACTTTGCACTTTTTGCCCTTAAATCTCGAAATGATCTCTGCCTCGACTACTCCCAGGGGGAGGCATTGGCCTAGTGGCATTATCGCTAGATATTAATCCAGAAACTCAACTCATGTTCTGGAGACCCGGGTTCGAATCCCGCCACAGCATATGGTGGAATTTGAATTCAATAAAGATATTTAGAATTAAGGATCTACTGATGACCATTGTCAATTGTTGGAAAAACCCATCTGGTTCACTATTGCCCTTTAGGGAAGGAAATCTGCCGTCCTTACCTGGTCTGGCCTACATGTGACTCCAGAGCCACTGCAGTGTGGTTGACTCTCAATTGCACTTGGGCAACCAGGGATGGGCAATAAATGCTGGCCAGCCAGCAACGCCAATGTCCCACTAACGAATAAAACAAAACTCCCTGCAGCAAAGCATTCCATTCTCCAACAACACTGTCAGGCAAATCACTTTCATCACCATTTTATTAATTTTAAACTCTCAGCACCTCTTCATCACTGTTCTGCCAACTTCAGTAAATACTATTTCCTTGCTCACCCAATCAAAGTGCCAAAAAAGTGTCTTTAATAACCTACCTTGAATATTGTGGACCAAAGTCTTTCTCTCCTTGCACCCATCACATTCAATGCAAGAATACCAAATTTCATCAGAGCACAACAATTTATACCGCAAGAAAAATGGGTGCTGATCAGTTGGCAAATGAACAATGACTGGTCGAGATGTTGCCATGGAGAAAAGTCCCCAAGGCTCCCCAAGTTCCCAGGTAATTCAAAAAAGATGTGAGGCTTGAGCACATTCCTTTTGTTTGCAGCGAATGGGTCTCCACGTATTAATGTATCTCACTTCTAGATGAGCATAAATGGGCCAACGCTCAAATGATCATTTGAAACTTGGCATTCTTGCATCTGCATGAGTGCAAGATGAAACTTGGTTTGTTCTCACTGGAACAACGGCCGGAGTTTGAGGGTTGACCAGCAATGCTAACACTGTGCCACCATGCCACCTGTAACTACTCCTTTCTGAAGCTGGCATTACCCCAGTGAACCTGCACACTCTGTCTTTTCTGTGGCACAGTGGAACAGTGGTTAGAACTCCTGCCTCACAGCGCCAGGGACCTGAGTTCAATTCCCAGCTTGGGTCGCTGTCTGTGCGGAGCCTGCACTTTCTCCCTGTGTCCGTGTAGGTTTCCTCCCGGTGCTCCAGATTCCTCCCATGGTCTGATCGGTGCTGGTTAGATGCATTGGCCATTTTAAATTCTCCCTCAGTGCTACCCGAACAGGCGCAAGAATGTGGCGACTTGGGGATTTTCACAGTAACTTTATGCAGTGTTAATGTAAGCCTACTTGTGACAATAATAAATAAACTTAAAAAGGAGTTGTACAGAGCTGAAAGGTCTTGGGTTTCATCCCTACTCCTATTTATTCAGAGGAGCACTGTAATCGATTATAGGGCGAGCAGTCCCACTCTTAGTCACGGCTTTGGGAGCCACTGTTCCACTCTCTTTTTGGAATTGGATGTTAGATGAAACCAAGATCGGGGTTCGGGTGTGATGCATCCCACAACCATCAAAGAACAGTTCAAACCAGTATTTCCCAGCTTTTACTGGTGTTCCAATTTAAGGTATGCAACAACAATTCAGACCAGTGTTCTTATTTCCCTGTTTTTAACTGTTTTCTCCATCTGGGCAAATGAGCAGATGCCAATGAGAGATCGGCATAAATATTAGTCGATATAAAGGAAGAAAAAAAATCGTCATCTTGAATTTTGTTCATTCAAAGCAACACGTCTGCACTGTAGAAGTTCCTCAGCTATCTGGTACAGTTCTAAATTCAGATTATAGGCTTAGGCGGAATGGTTTTGCATGCAGAATTAACATATTTTAATTTATTAAATGGTACTGGGCTTCTGCTAAAAGCAATTCCACTTCCCTCTTGTTAACGCTTGCAATCCTTTTGCTTGGTCTTATACAGAATACAAATGGGTGACAGGTGATGGAATACTGTCTGGCACATGTCTCACTACAGGTGCAGGGAAATACTGAACAGGTCAAATTCAGTTTGAATCAAATGTTCAGGGCTAAACTGAATCTCTGTATGTAAACACGGGATTAACCTGTCATTGTCTGTCTTGCTTGAGTAGTTTAATTGACCGATGTAGTAAAAAGATACCAATTAAGTGTATAAATATCCTGCTCGAAAGACAGTATCAGAATGTGCAATGGTCACGCTTTCTAACTTTATTTGAAATGCTCCTTATTTATTCCTTTCATGCCTGGGTTCATTTTGCCACCTAACTTGGCTTTGGACTGGAGTGTCCATTTCTTGTGACATGCAATAGTTCCCATTTTCTATTAATTATTTCATGGGCTGTGGGCGTTGCTGACAAGGCTAGCATTTGTTTCCTATCCTTAATTGCCCCTGAACTGAATGGCTTGCTAGGTCATTTCAGAAGGCAGCTAAGAGTCAATCACAGTCACATCTTGGCCAGATTAACTTCCTTAAAGGACATTAATGAACCAGATGGGTTTTTCTGACAATCAACAATGGTCTCATGGTCATCAGTAGATTTTTAATTCCAGGCTTTTGTTAAATTCAAATTCCACCATCTGCCGTGGCGGGATTCAAACCCGGATCCACCTCTACTTTCTCAGAAGACAAAGAAAATTTGGCATGTCAGCTACGACTCTCACCAACTTTTACAGATGCAGCATAGAAAACTTTCTTTCTGGTTGTATCACAGCTTGGTATGGCTCCTGCTCTGCCCAAGACCACAAGGAACTACAAAAGGTCGTGAATGTAGCCCAATCCATAACGCAAACCAGTCTCCCATCCGTTGACTCTGCCTACACTTCCCGCTGCCTCGGCAAAGCAGCCAGCATAATTAAGGATCCCACGCACCCCGGACATTCTCTCTTCCACCTTCTCCCGTCGGGAAAATGATACAAAAGTCTGAGGTCACGTACCAACCGACTCAAGAACAGCTTCTTCCCTGCTGCCATCAGACTTTTGAATGGACCGACCTCTCATTAAGTTGATCTTTCTCTACACCCTAGCTCTAACTGTAACACTGCATTCTGCACTCTCTCCTTTCCTTCTCTATGGACGGTATGCTTTGTCTGTATAGAGCGCAAGAAACAATACTTTTCACTGTATGCTAATGCATGTGATAATAATAAATCAAATCAAATCAGAACATTAGCTGAGTTTCTGGATTAATAGTCTAGCGATAATATCACTGAAGCCATCACCTTCCTGACTGTTTTTAAATAGACTCTGTAGACTGTTTGCTGCAAAAATGCAATTGTTTGCCACCAGTTCTGCCTCACTTCCAATCATTGGCTTACACAGCAGAGTCAATGGAAACTCTGAAAGAAATTATCAACAAAAGAGTGTTTGATGTTAATGTCACTGTGACCTTCCCATGACCTTGCACATACTAATCCAGTGACTTTGGACAGTATCTTGTTTGCATTGACATTCCCCGCTCTCCAGTTTGATGGAGTCGTGGGAAAAGACAGTGGCAGATGCTGCCTGCAGTATAACTCTGATCCTGTCAGCCACATGTAGTTGCTAAAGTCCTCACTTTGCGAGCAAGCACCCATTATATTATTGGCTGCTGTCTAGATGTTGCACATATTGATAAGGTGAACATTGAACAGATGTTCCTCCTTGTGGAACAGTCTAGAACAAGGGTCACTGTCTGGAGTTTGCACGTTCTCCCTGTGTCAGCGTGGGTTTCCTCCCACATTCTGAAAGACGTGTTGGTTAGGTGCATTGACCCGAACAGGCGCCAGAGTGTGGCGATTAGGGGAATTTCACAGTCACTTCATTGCAGTGTTAATGTAAGCCTTACTTGTGACATTAATAAATAAATTTTATTTTTACTTTGCTTTAGATATAGAGTGAGAGGTGGTAGGTTCAAAATTGAGATGTGGAGAAACTATTTCTCTCAGAGGGTTGTGAATCTGTGGAACTCACTGCCCCAGAATCCCGTGGAGGCAGAATCAATCAACAGGTTCAAGAAAGAGATAGATACGTTTCTGATGAAAAGTGAGATTAAGGATTGTGGGGAACAGGCAGGAAAGTGGAGACCAGGATAAGATCAGCCATGATCGTGTTAAAAAGCGGAGCAGGCTCGAAGGGCTACATTGCCTACTCCCGCTCCTAATTCCTGTGCTGGTTCCTATGGATTACGATATCAGTCCATGCATTCCTGACTTGGAACTCGCTGCCGACACTCTGGCCGGAACTTTACCGCCCCGCCCGCCATTCGAATCGGAGGGGGCGGGGGGCGGAACATGGAAAGGCCAGTTGACCTCGGGTGGGATTTTACCATTTCAGGATGAGTTAAGGCATAAAATCCCGCCCTCTGCCTTGCCTCACTGACAGTTCTGTCTGATAGATGGAGGGCTTGCTGGGTTGCAAGCGACAGTGGGTTTTATTGAGACTACACCCAAATGCGAGTGACGATTATAGCATCGCTAAAGAAAAGCATTCCCATTCCTCCTACCAATGCCTGCTCATTAGACTTTGCTTCCTCGTGGAACCAACAAGTACCTTACCAGTTATTTGCTGTTGAGTAAGTCCATTGCCCAGAAAGTATGAACATCGTCTTTCCCTCTGCACCACCAACACTGGCGTCATTGTAATGACTTCACTCAGGCCATTGAGGTTGGCCTATTGGAATATGAACTCCCTGATTAAGGAGTCAATTGATGGGCGAATCAAGGAGTCTTTTCCTTGTATTTAACCGGGACTGTCAGTTCCTCTGGCACTCCCGAAGGTAGACTGCTGGCTGATAACACTCTGTGTACTGCTGTTGGAATTGTAAATGAAGCGATTTTGGTGAAGGGGCTTCTACCTCTGAAGGCTTATTATAGTCATTCAATCTCTCCAGTCTTCCAAACTATGACAGACGGTCTCTTTGTTATTTTTTTCCCACCCTCCTTCTTACCACTTGCTTAAAAACTATTATATATCTAACTTTGCCCAGTGCTGATGAAACTCGCTGACCTGAAATGTTCACTTTGTTTGTCTCTCTCCACGGACACTGCATTTTTCTGTTTTTATTTTAACATTTTCACAGTAGGCCTGTAATCGCCTTTGGGGACACTGAAGGCTCTTTGCAACTGGAAAACTGGTTGTTGACTTTTTAAACAGCTCTTATAAACTTGCTGAAAGCAGACGGCAGGACAATGGACCAGAAATCCCGAGGCGTGGACTTATCATTTGCAGCCATTAATTTAAATTCCACCATGCCAACTGGGAATGTAAACACAGCTAATGAAATAAAATCTGGAATGAAAAAGTTAGTATCAGCAATGGTCGCCAGGAAACGAATAGGTTGACTCCAGACCCACACTAATGTGGTTGACTCTGAAATGACCGAGCAAGCCACTCAGTTCTATTCAAGAATAGAATCCCTACAGTGCAGAAACAGGCCACTCGGCCCATTGAGCCTGCAGCATCATCAATCCCACCCAGGTGCTATCCCCCCCTATCCCGGAACCTCACGTATTTACCCTGCCCATAACCCTGACACTAAGGGGCAATTTAGCACGGGCCAATCCACCCTAACCCACACATCTTTAGACTGTGGGAGGAAACTGGAGCACCCGGAGGAAACCCACGCAGACACGGGGAGAAAGTGCAAACATCACACAGACAGTGACCCGAGGCCGGGATCGAACCCATGTCCCTGGCGCTGTGAGGCAGCAGTGCTTGTCCTTCTCAAAAGAAATTAGGGACAGATAATGTGGACGGGATGTTACGGCCTCACTCGGGCAAGATCGTAAAATCCCGCCCGAGGTCGATGGAGATTTCCGCTCTGCGAGCCTCACCCGCCCCGAAATCAGTAAAATTCCAGCCTGACATCCACATCCTGTGGATGGAAAAAAAGGCAACTGCTGAGAGAATTGGATAAATACATGCACAGGGAAACAAAAAGCGATTGGGGAAATGAGCTCACGGCCTTCTGACTCAGAGGCTGGAATGTAATGACTCCACAGGTTCCCATTGAGACACAGCTGACATTCTGATAAAAAGAATGTGACCAGCACCTTCCAGCTCATTATAACAGCGCTGGTACTGTCAATATGTAGCAAGGTGATTTTTGACTCAAGCTGCTGTTCATTGTAAACATCGGTGGGGAATGTAGCTGTGAATAGCAGCTTCACAACCTCAGCCAGAAGTGCTGAGTGGATGATCCATCTCAGCCTTCTCCTGAGGTCCCCGGCATCAGAGACAGACGTCAGTCTTTAGCCAATTCGATTCACAACAGCAAAAACATGGCTCGGTGCACTGGATACTGCGAAGGCTGTGGGCCCTGACAACAAGATGGCAATAGTATTGAAGACTTGTGCTCCAGAACTTGCCGCGCTCCCCAGCTAAGGTGTTCTGGTACAGCTACAGCATTGGCATCTACCCAACAAATGTGGAAAATTGCCTAGGTATGTGCTGTTCATAAAAAGCAGGACAAGTCCAACCCAGCCAATTACCATTTCATCTCAATCAACAGAAAGTGATGGAAGATGTCATAGGCAGTTCTGCCAAACAACGTTTTTATAGCAATAACCTGCTCACCAGTGTGCAGTTTGGGTTTTACCAAAGTCAGTTGGCTCCAGATCTCGGTTCAGTTTTGGACCAGAATAACTGAACTCAAGAAGGGTTAAGGGTGAAAGGAGAAAAGTTTAAAGGGAATATTAGGGGGGGCTTCTTCACGCAGAGAGTGGTGGGAGTGTGGAATGAGCTGCCGGATAAAGTGGTAAATGCGGGGTCACTTTTAACATTTAAGAAAAACTTGGACGGGTTCATGGATGAGAGGGGTGTGGAGGGATATGGTCCAAGTGCAGGTCAGTGGGACTAGGCATAAAATGGTTCGGCACAGACAAGAAGGGCCAAAAGGCCTGTTTCTGAGCTGTAATCTTCTATGGTTCTATGGTTCAAGAGGTGAGATGAAAGTGACTACCCGTGACTATGATTATCTTCAAAATGAGAGGATCCAGCCATCTCCTCTTGACATTCAATGATATTATCATTGCTAAAATCCCCCATCATCAAGACCCTGGGGGTTACCATTGACCAGAAATTTAACTGGACCAGCCATATACTGAACCAACCATGGTGGCACGCACTGTTGTCTCACAGTGCCAGGGACCTGTGTTCGATTCCTGGCTTGGGTCACTGCCTGTGCGGAGTTTGCACATTTTCCCTGTGTCGGTGTGGGTTTCCTCCCACAGTCCGAAAGACATGCTGGTTAGGTCCATTGGCCATTCTAAATTCTCCCTCAGTGTAGCCGAAGAGGCGCAAATATATAACAAAAAGATATATCCATTCCTAACTGTACTCACTTTGCCAAGTCTGCAGTTGTTAATATGTCCTCCCCGTGTCTGCGTGGGTTTCCTCCAGGTGCTCCGGCTTCCTCCCACGTCCAAAGATATGCGAGTTAGGTGCATTGACCATACTAAATTGCCCCTTAGTGTCCCGAGATGTGTAGGTTAGAGGGATTAGCGGAGTAAGTATGTGGGGTTACGGGGATAGGGCCTGGGTGGGATTGTTGACGGTGCAGACTCAATGGGCCGAATGGCCTCCTTCTGCACTGTAGGGATTCTATGATGATATACTGAATCAGCCACGGTGGCCAGGGACCCGGGTTCGATTCTGGCCATGGGTGGCCGTCTGCGTGGGGTTTGCACTTCTCCCCATGCCGGCGTGTATTTCCTCTGGGTGCTTAGGTTTCCTCCCACACTCCAAAGATGTGCAGGGTACACGGATTGGTCATGCTAAATTGTGTCTTAGTGTCCCAAGATGTGTAGTTTAGGGTGTTTAGTGTGGTAGATGTACAGAATTATGGGATAGTGTGGAAGGTGGGTTGTGGGCTTGTGTAGCATGCTCTGTTGAAAAGTTGTTGCAGACTCGATGGGCTGAATGGCCTCTGTAGAGATTCTATGAGATAAATACTGTGGCTGTGAGAGCAGGTCAGTGATGAATAACGCACCTCCTGACTCCTGATCAAAGCCTGCCCACCATTTAAAAAGTCAGGAGTGTTATGGAATACTCCCCACTTGCCTGGATGAGTGCAGCTAAAACAACACTCAAGAAACTCAACACCATCCAGGCAAAATAGACTGCTTAATCAGCATCCCGCTGCGACAGTAAACCTTAATTCCCTACACCAGCAAACCACAGTGGCAGCATTGTGTACCATCTACAAGATGCATTGCAGCAACTAAGCCAGGCTCCTTTAACAGCACTTTCCCAACTCATGACGTCTGCCACCTAGAAGGGCCAGGGCTGCAAATATATCGGAACCTGCGAAGGCATCTGCCAAGTTCCTCTCCAAGGTGCACACCATCCAGATTTGGAACGATATCACTGTCCCTTCACTGTCGCTGGGTCAAAATCCTGGAACTCGAATCTGAACAACACTGTGGATGAACCGATGTGGACTGCAGCACCAGCACCTTCTCAAGGACAATTCTGAATGAGCAGCAAATTCTGACATTGCCAGTAATGCTCACATCCCTTTAAAGTTTTTTTATTAGCGTCACAAGCAGCCTCACATTAACACTGCAATGAAGTTACTGTGAAAATCCCCTAGTCGCCACACTCTGGTGCCTGTTCGGGTACACTGAGGGAGAATTTAGCACGGCCGATGCACCTAACCTGCACATCTTTCTGACTGTGGAAGGAAACGGGAGCACCCGGAGATAAACCCACGTATATAGCGTGTAGACGCCGCACAGACAATGACCCAAGCCCGGGAATCAAACCCGGGTCCCTGGCGTATGTGAGGCAGCAGCACTCACCACAGTGCCACGGTGCCGCCCCATTAATGAAAAAGTACACAATTTGTAGTCAAGAAGGCATACGGCATGCTTGCTTTCATCGGCCAGGGCATTGAGTTTAGAAATTGGCAAGTCATGTTGCAGTTTTATAGAACCTTAGTTCGGCCGCAATTGGAATATAGTGTTCTATTCTGGTCGCCACACTACCAGAAGGATGTGGAGGCTTTGGAGAGAGTGCAGAAAAGATTTACCAGGATGTTGCCTGGTATGGAGGACATAGAATCATAGAAACCCTACAGCACAGAAAGAGGCCATTCGGCCCATCGAGTCTGCACCGACCACAAAAACAAAGAACAATAGAGCACAGGAACAGGCCCTTCGGCCCTCCAAGCCCGCGCCGCTCCCTGGTCCAAACTGGACCATTCTTTTTTATCCCCCCATTCCCACTCCGTTCATGTGGCTATCTAGATAAGTCTTAAATCAATCCCACCCAGGCCCTACCCCCATACTCCTACGTATTTTACCCACTAACCCCTCTAACCTACGCATCTCAGGACACTAAGGGCAATTTAGCATGGCCAATCAACCTAACCTGCACATCTTTGGACTGTGGGAGGAAACCGGAGCACCCGGAGGAAACCCACGCAGACACGAGGAGAATGTGCAAACTCCACACAGACAGTGACCCAAGCCAGGAATCGAACCCAGGTCCCTGGAGCTGTGAAGCAGCAGTGCCAACCATTGTGCTACCGTGCCGCCCTCAGCTATGAGGAGAGGTTGGAGAAACTTGGTTTGTTCTCACTGGAACGAAGGAGGTTGAAGGGCGACCTGATAGAAGTCTACAAGGTTATGAGAGTAATGGATAGAGTGGAGAGCCAGAAGCTTTTTCCCAGGGTGGAAGAGTCAATTACTAGGGTGCACAGGTTTAAGATTTGAGGGGCAAGGTTTAAAGGAGATATACGAGGCAAGCTTTTTACACAGAGGGTGGTGGGTGCCTGGAACTCGCTGCTGGGGGCTGGTAGTGGAAGCAGATACGATAGTGGCTTTTAAAGGGCGTCTTGACAAATACATGAATAGGATGGGAATAGAGGGATATGGCCCCCAGAAGGGTAGGGGGTTTTTAGTTAAGTCGGGCAGCATGGTCAGTACAAGCGTGGAGGGCCGAAGGGCCTGTTCCTGCGCTGTAATTTTCTTTGTTCTTTATTCTTTGTTCTTTCCTTGACCATTGACCTAAGTCAGGGAAAGAATAAGTGCCCAAATTTCCAACCGAGACTGATGCTGAGCCAAGACTTCTCTGTTAGTGTTACCCCCTCCAAGCAAATACCTCACCCGTGACTGTCAGCTTGCAGCATTCCGCGGGAGGGGAAGAAAGAAGAAACTTTGTAAGGAGAAACCCATTTCCATGACTCGACAGCGCTGTGGGTATTTACTGAAGCTGAACGGAAATTGCAAAATCAAGTCATGGAAGACATCTATCAAACTGACCGGCAACAATGGAAGCCCTTATCCTCCCTTGATGCCTTGTCAGTAGTTGCAGGTGACATTGTAATACTGATACCAAGGAGAGACAGAGCAATGATAGTGTTTTTAGGAGCACTCGAGACACTGACTTAGACATTGCTATTTAGACACAGGACAAAGGAAACCTTGCCTGACTTCAAGACGAGAGTGTCTTGGAGCCATTGTTCATAGGTACCTGGGGGTGTGGGGGGTGGGGAGATAACCAGTTTCCCTGAAAAATTCCCAAAGGTCACAGCGGATGCACTGTCATTCCCCATCTTTCAATCATTGAGAGACCAGGATCTGAATGAACTATAGTCACAGTATTTTCAGTAATAGACCAGTGACCCCAAATACAGAGAGAGAGAGAGAGAGAGAGCCTCATAGCCGACTGTGCTTCATGAACCATATCCCTCAAACTGTTCACTGGTTTCAGACAAGGAGCCATTCTTACCCTTGTAAGATGAACAGCAGTGCTGAAAGTATTATCGACAGCGATTGTGCCCTCCTTTGTATCCCGACATCATTTTCTGTACAATAAATACACTATTAAACAGTGAAGCTACATCAAGACGGAGGAAAATCTCTCAAAATTTTGTCGAACTGACCCCCCAACCTTTTGGGCTGACATGGCAGTTTGCGACAGATTTCTGAGATGCACTGACTGGGATGTATTTTATTAACCACTTCCAGTTCAAAACAGTAATGCCTGCTATTCTTTCATTTACAGAAGCCAGGTGCAAGAGCTTTGTGCAGAAATATCCTTAAAATCAGAGATGTGTGCGCACGCAGACTTTCCAACTATTTATTTTAAACCACGGGCAGTATGTGACGGAAATTCCAAAAGCCTTTCTGTTCGACGAACACTACCACCCAGGCCAAACAAAAGTCGTTCAGAAGTTTTGTGAACTCTCAAATATTAGCCAACTTAATTCCCTGCTCTGTTAATTAAAGAGAGGTTTGAAATCGTTCATGCACTTGGCAAAGTAATTAAGTGAGCTTGGAATAAGAGTGCATTCAGCAATGAGGGAACCTCGTGTTTGCCTTTGGTTCCACACCTGGGGCACTAGAGCAGTTTTCAGTCTCTTTCTCCAGGGTCTCTAAAGAAAGTCATTGCTGAGGGGTTGGTGGTGCTTCCTTGGCCCTTGGGGTTTTTCACTTGTGAGGATCTGTATGAAAGCCCACCAGTGTACATAGTGAAGGCTATTTGAGTTGGACTGCAAGCCCGCTAATGATATTCAATCATAGAATCCTTGCAGTGCAGAAGGAGGCCATTCAGCCCATCGAGTCTGCACTGACCACAATCCCACCCAGGCCCTATCCCCATAATCCCATGTATTTAACCTAGCTTGTCACCTTGACATTAAGGGGCAATTTAGCATGGCCAATCCACCTAACCTGCACACCTTTGGAGTAAGTAGTCTCACAACACCAGGTTAAAGTCCAACAGGTTTATTTGGTAGCATGAGCTTTCGGAGCGCTGCTCCTTCATCAGGTGAGTACAGGATTTGTTTCACAAACAGGGCAGATATAGACAAACTCATTTACAAACTAATGGTTGGAATGTGAGTCTTAACAGGTAATCAAGTCTTTACAGGTACAGACAATGTGAGTGGAGAGAGGGTTAAGCACAGGTTAAGGAGGTGTGAATTGTCTCAAACCAGGATAGTTAGTGAGATTTTGCAAGCCCAGGCAAGTTGTGGGGTCGCCGGCAACTCCACATCATCTTTGGAGTGTGGGAGGAAACCGGAGCATCCAGAGGAATCCCACGCAGACACGGGGAGAATGTGCAAACTCCATATAGACAGTAACCTGAGTTTGGAATTGTTCCTGGGTCCCTGGCGCTGTGAGGCAGCAGTGCTAATCACTGTGCCCCCATGCCACGATTTTAATATGTGTATTTAAATATTAATCGGCTTCCTGCCCACTCTGGCCGGGAACCCAATTGGGGCTGGCAGCACGGCCTGGGAGGGTCACAGTGGATTTGGTGACCGGCGCAAAACCCGCTTTCCTGCTGACTACCGACTTTCTGGGCCATTGCTAGCGGGCCCATGGGAATTCCGCCCCCTAGGATACAATGCCTTTCGACGGGTCTTTTACCGTTTTTACACATTTTGTGCACTATGACCCTATCTGCTGCTAGCCTTGTTTCCACTACCTTCCACTTTTCATAGAATCATAGAATCTTACGGTGCAGAAGGAGGCCATTCAGTCCATCAAGGCTGCACCGACCACAATCCCACCCTATCCCCATAACCCTAGCGAGTACCCTGACACTAAGGGGCAATTTAGCATGGCCAATCCACCTAACCCGCACATCTTTTGATTTCTACTTTCCTGCCTTTTATCTCTATCTTTGTTTCCCTCTCTTGTGTCCCCCCTGCTCAGGTTCCCATCCCACTGCCACTCTTGTTGAAACCCTCCCCCACAGTGCTAAATACCTCTGTGAGGATATTTGTCCCAGTCCTGCTGGGGTGCAGCCTGGCGTACAAGTCCCATCTTCCCCCAGAATAGATCCCAAAGCCTCTGGAATTTAAATCCCTCCCTCCTGCACCCTCTCCCTGGCGACGCATTCATCTGGCCAACCCTTCTGTTCCTGCTCTTGCTCGTGGCACAGGGAGCAATCCTGAGATCACTACGTATGAGGTCTTGTTTTTTAATTCATTTCCTAGATTTTGTGAACACATTCAGGGCCCATCCCTCTTTTTGGCTTTATACAAAGAACAAAGAAAATTACAGCTTAGGAACAGGCCCTTCGGCCCTCCAAGCCTGCACGGACCATGCTGCCCGACTGAACTAAAACCCCCTACCCTTCCGGGGACCATATCCTTCTATTCCCATCCGATTCATAGATTTGTCCAGATGCCCCTTATAAGTCAAACCTTTGTAAGCCAGTATCTTCACAACTCATTCTAGTCCACAGATTAATTATGTAAATTTCATAATTTGCCACGATAAAATGGAAATGTATGTCTCATTCTTGTAGTTTGAACTCACAACCTCTGATTTGCTAGTCAGCTAATCACGAGACTACAGTATCATCTCCCTTATAGATTCAGTGGCTAAAACTGGGTACAAGACTCAAGGTGCGGTCAAGGACAGTGTATACATTAAACACAATTGCTGTCGCATTCCTCTCCAACATCTGTTCATTGTGGCTCCAAGTGAACTTACCAAGTCAGAGTGCAGAGGTAGAAATCTCCCGCAACTGAAATAAGAAAAGTGTAACAGCATCCACCGTGAGTGACTGCTGAGCCACTGTCCAATTATACCAAGTGGAGCACAAGACGGACTTTCCAGTGCTTTAGGGGCAGGTCACTCACCTGTCGCCAGAGACTTGTAGCTTGGGGAGGGTTGGGGGGTAGGTGCCACTCTGCATCAACCATTGGCAGACCGAGGGCGGGATTTTCCGGCCGCGTTCGTTCCAAGACCGGAAACTCCCGCCTGAAGTCAACGGATCTTTGCATGGTCCATGTCCCGCACGCTGTGATTCTCATGGTGGGTGTTTGGGAAAATGACACACCAGGAGTCTCTCCCTCCTTTACTGCCTGCCATTAATGTGCATTGGAAGGGTTTTGCAGATTGATACTTAACCTCTTGGCTACAACTCCGTGGCCTGGGCCTCGGCACTTCACTCTGTGACTGGATCCTGAACTTCCTAACTCACAGACCACAATCAGTAAGGATAGGCAACAATACCTCCTCCACAATCATCCTCAACACCGGTGCCCCACAAGGCTGTGTTCTCAGCTCCCTACTATGCTCCTTATACATCTATAACTGTGGAAATTTGGCATGCCAGCTATGACTCTCACCAACTTTTACAGATGCACCATAGAAAGCATTCTTTCTGGTTGTATCACAGCTTGGTATGGCTCCTGCTCTGACCAAGACCGCAAGGAACTACAAAAGGTCATGAATGTAGCCCAATCCATCACGCAAACCAGCCTCCCAACCATTGACTCTGTCTACACTTCCCGCTGCCTCGGCAAAGCACCCAGCATAATTAAGGACCCACGCACACTGGACATTCTCTCTTACACCTTCTTCCATCGGGAAAAGGATACAAAAGTCTGAGGTCACGGACCAACTGACTCAAGAACTGCTTCTTCCCTGCTGCTGTCCAGACTTTTGAATGGACTTACCTTGCATTAAGTTGATCTTTCTCTACACCCGAGCTATGACTGTAACATGACATTCTGCACTCTCTCGTTTCCTTCTTTATGAACAGTAAGCTTTGTCTGTATCGCATGGAAGAAACAATACTTTTCACTGTATACTAATACGTGTGACAATAATAAATCAAATATTGTGAGCACAACTTATTTGGCCATCAAGTCCTGAGGTGGGACTCGAACCTGGAGCTTTGGGCTCAGAAGCAGGGTCTGCTATCAACTGTGCCACAAGGCCTCCACACTCAACTGAGTGCTACTAAATGGTATTAAGAGAAAGGGTGCATCTTTAACGTTGTCACAACCAGAATCTTTTCCTGGGTCTCACTGTATTAGACCACATTTTTCATGAAAACTAACTGGCATTTTACATTAGAACATAGAACAGTACAGCACAGAACAGGCCCTTCGGCCCACGATGTTGTGCCGAGCTTTACTTTAGAACTTAAGCCTGGCATTAAGTAGAATAGCAATGAGCCCTTGGGTTAGATTCCAACTTTGAATTTCGAAGGTGTACTAGGATGTGATGGCATTGGAGGCAGTTCAGAGTAGGTTCACCAGATTGATTTCAGGGATGAAAGGGTTAACGTATGAGCAGAGTTGAATAGTTCTGGCTTCTTTGGCTAAGATCAAGTGTAGTATGTTTGGCAGCCCATGGTCGGCTGCACTTGGTTGAGGTCATTAGGTTACACTGAAGCTTCATATGTTTCATATGAAGCAATTTTTAAAAGCGGCATCTCGGCCTTTTGGCTAAGATGCAAATGAGCTCAAGTCTTGGAGGAGGAACCTCCCCCTTCTCCAATCAGCTTGGCTCATGTAGATCGGGCCCAGGACAGGGTGGTTTGGTTGCTCGCCCTGTCTTGTCAGCCTGGATCTGAAATGTCTCAACTTGTTGAGACTCTGAATTGGATTTGATTTGATTGAATTGGAAAAGTATATTTTAAAAAAATAGTTCTGGCTTATATTCACTGGGGTTTAGAAGGAGATTTAAGAGGAGATCTGACTGACCTATATAAAATTTTAAAAGGGGTTGATAAAGTAAATGTAGACCAAATGTTTCCTCTTATGGACAATCTAGAACAAGAAGTCACAGGTATAGATTGAGAGGCGGTAGATTTAAAACTGAGATGAGGAGGAACTGCAGAGGGTGGAGAATTTGTAGAACTCGCTGCCCCATAGCGCGGTGGAGTCTGAATCGTTGACTGGTTTCAAGAGAGAGATCGATATATTTCTGATGAAAAAGGGAATCATAGGATCCTACAGTGCAGAAGGAGGCCATTTAGCCCATCAACTCTGCACCGACTGCAATCCCAATCCTCATAACCCCATGTATTTTCCCTAGCTGGTCCCCCTGACACTAAGGGGAAATTTAGCATCGCCAATCCACCTAGCCTGCACATCTTTGGACTGTGGGAGGAAACTGGAGCACTCGGAGGAAACACATGAAGACACGGGGAGAATGTGCAGACTCCACACAGACAGTGACACAAGCCGGGTATTGAACCCGGGTCCCTGGCGCTGTGAGGCAGCAGTGCTGACCACTGTGCCACCGTGCCGCCCCTAAAAAGAGGAATATGGGGAACATGTGGGGAGGTAGATTTGAGACCAGGGAGAGATCAGCCATGATCTGATTGAATGGTGGAGCAGCATTGAAGGGCTGAATTTGCCAACTTCTGCTCCTAATTCCTGTGTTCCTATGAATCCCATTCCATACAGATCTGGTGAAGTAGCTAAAACATGAGTCTGAATTTTCATCCTTGTGTTGGGAAAATTTCCAGCTGAACCTGCCGCCTTAGGAGGAAGTGACAACAAAGTCTGCACCTTCATTGAGAGGACCCATTTCTGGCACTCAGCCAAGCATTAGTAATGATGCTTGGCTGAGAGCTTAGATACGTATTACTCCGAATGAAACAGGAGAAAATGTTGCTTGATTGGCAGCTCAGGTTCAAAGATATGCAGGTTAGGTGGATTGGCCATGGTAAATGCACGGAGTTACGGGGATAGGGCAGGGACCTGGGTAAGAAGCTCTTTTAGAGAGTCGGTGCAGACTCGATGGGCCGAATGACTTCCTTCTGCAGGGGAGGGATTCTATAGTTGTATTGCTCTAAGGTTAAGATCATAGAAATCATAGAAACCCTACAGTGCAGAAGGAGGCCATTCGACCCATCGAGTCTGCACCGACCACAATCCCACCCAGGCCCTACCCCCACATATTTTACCTGCTAATCTCTCTAACCTACGCATCTCAGGACTCTAAGGGGCAATTTTTTTTTTTTAACCTGGCCAATCAACCTAACCCGCACATCTTTGGACTGTGGGAGGAAACCGGAGCACCCGGAGGAAACCCACGCAGACACGAGGAGAATGTGCAAACTCCACACAGACAGTGACCCGAGCCGGGAATCGAACCCGGGACCCTGGAGCTGTGAAGCAGCAGTGCTAACCACTGTGCTACCGTGCCGCCCAAAGATATTTCAAGAGCTTGTGGATTTTTGTTATTGATACTTTAAAGAGTCTTTACACTTTTATTGCCTTGCAGTGAAATAATATTTTAAAACATAGTCGAAAGTTATGAATTATGACTTATGATTAGGACGGCACATTGGCACAGGGGTAGCACTGCTACCTCACAGCGCCAGAGACCCGGGTTCAATTCCAGCCTCGGGTGACTGTCTGTGTCATAGTCTTCCCAGTTGCTCCAGTTTCCTCCCATACTCCAAGGATGTGCACGGTTAGGTGGATTGGCCAGGCTAAATTGCCCCTTAGTGTCCCAAGGTGTGTAGGTTAGGGGGGTTAGCGGGGTAAATACTTGGGGTTATGGGGAACAGCTCTGGGTGGGATTGCCCCTTAGAGTCATGGGGATTACTTGGGGTTACAAGGATAGGGCCTGGGTGGATTGTTGTCGGTGCAGGCTCGATGGGCTGAATGGCCTCCTTCTGCACTGTTGGGACTCTATGAATTACATTTTTGGAAAGATTTTTTGCATACCCTACTGTCACTATTGGGTTTATTGGTTCTATATGGTGTATAGTGGGTCAATGAACATGGAAATACCATTGATTAGTCTCGGGGGCATGAGGAGGACTTTTTAAACTTACCTTATAAGAGGTCCCCCTCATGCAGATCACTCCTCTGAAAGTCATGAATGGTGACCCCTTAAGAAACTGATCTGCCTCCATGAAAATTGCAGCAGACTAGGACATGCCTACCTCTGCGGTGGAGCCAGCCAGATTGAGCAGGCCAGATATGGGCTATTAAGAGCTTGTGCTGCCAAATAAACCTATTGGACTTTAACCTGGTGTTGTGAGACTTCTCACTATTGAGAGGGACCAGCCGCACCTTTTAACCCAGGAATAGGGTCAGGAATCCTGGAATCAGGTCCTGCCTGCCATTTTAAAAGGTGCTCCCTCCACCCACATTGTCTGTATCTTTAAGACCTGGCTAGCTGTAGGGATTCGCATTCTAATCAGTATTCTGTAACTTGATTTTGTGTCTCTGTGCACTGTTTGAGAGCACATTTCCACTCCATCTGACAAAGGAGCAGCGCTCCAAAAGCTTATGGTATTTGCTACCAAATAAACCTGTTGGACTTTAACCTGGTGTTGTGAGACTTCTTACTGTGTTCACCCCAGTCCAACACCGGCATCTCCACATTTTAAAAGGGCTCCAGAGTCATCCTGACTCAGTGAAAACGCAGGCCATGGTCTCCGAATACTGATTTGACATTCAGTGGGGAACTTTTATCTTATCATTGTGATGGTGGTTCTTCCAGCCTTGAATCAGAAATGTTGAGCTGGGGCCCCCACCCTATGACAACTCCGAATCAGCAGTGTGTCAGGCCCTGAATAACGCAATCAGATTGCTTGTTCTTGATGGGTGCAAGGCAATGTGAATCCATTTCAACTACCCCTCCCTAATAGGCGTCTCAAGAATCTCAAAGGAGACTAGGGGCAGAATTTCCACCCTCTTATGAGGGGACAAGTAAGGAGGGCAGGTGGGTGCATAATTTTGCTGATGCACCAGTTTGCAGACGTTATCCAGGTCCCCGGCTATGTTCCCAAAGGCAGCAGAGAGAGGAAGGGCTATACTGCCTCCAAGTGGTGCATAACCAATTAAGGCAAGAACTAGGTTTAAGATGGCAGCTCACCACCACCTTCTGAAGGGCAACTCGAGATGGGCAATGAATGCTGGTCTCGGCAGCATCTCCCACATCCCATGAATGAATATTTTAAAAAATTAAACCTGAATGGAAATTTTAAAAGAGCTGCCTGAAGACAGTAGTCATGATGTGGAGATGCCGGCGTTGGACTGGGGTAAACACAGTAAGAAGTTTAACAACACCAGGTTAAAGTCCAACAGGTTTATTTGGTAGCAAATGTGAATCCATTTCAACAGTAGTGCCAGAATGGTAGGGAGGGGCGAGTGGGTAGAAGTGGCAGTTTTCCGGGTAGACTTTGATGCCCTCTCCAACTACTTGCAGCATTTGCAGACACAGGCCACTCTGTGGAGAAATACCCCATCCACGGTGGTGGTCAGGCAGTTGTAGCCATTTTTTTTTAAAACAGAGGGCGGAATTTTTCTAAGTGGCGGCCGGGCATGAAACTGGGAGAATTCCGGATCCGTCTTTTGGGTACATTTTCAGGCCCAATCCCATGCACTCTATCTTTAAAATTTTGGGCGAGTTCGTTTCTCGCTACAGAAGGCTGTGGTCCGGTCTTAACTCACGAGACAACCTGTAGGGGGAGGTATTGCGCATGTGCAGACCTCTGATGCTGCACATGCTCATTAACAGTAGCAGGGGTCTGACAGATAAAGAGGGTTGTCAGGCCCCTGCTACTGCAGGCAGCCTCAAATAGCTCCTCCCAACACCTCGCCCCCTCCACTCCCCATGGGGGTCTGCAGCCTGAGATACAAAACGGGCGCAAAAGTTACAAAAACAGAAAATGCTGGAGAAACTCAGCAGGTCTGAGAAACAGATGTGTTAGAGGTTCCTTTTCTCCTACCTGCAGTGTCTGTCTTTCTTTCCATCCCTCTTTCCCCGATTCTATGGGTTTCTTTAAAAATATGTGTCACCACAAGTGGAAAGGCATTGTAGGCAGCCAAATCAGGAAATCATAGAATAGAATCATAGAATCCCTACAGTGCAGAAGAAGGCCATTTGGCCCATCGGGTCTGCACTGGCCACAATCCCACCCAGGCCCAATTCCCGTTACTTCACATACTTGCCCTGCTAATCCCCTGACACTGGGGTCAATTTAGCATGGCCAATCAACCTCACCCGCACATCTTTGGACTGTGGGAGGAAACCGGAGCACCCGGAGGAAACCCACGCAGACACGGAGAGAACGTGCAAACTCCACACAGACAGTGACCCGAGGCCAGAATTGAACCCAGTTCCCTGGAGCTGTGAGGCAGCAGCGCTTACCGTGCCATCCTTGATTCACCGTGCCACCCTAATTCAAATAATTCAAATTGGTCCTTCCGCCATCATCCCTTTACAGCTTTGTTCCTTAAACAAAAGAGAGCAAAGGTAACTTCAACTGTTGATGACCTGAAATAAAAACAGAAAATACTGGAACTGGCAGTAACTACAAAAGCATGGTTACGTTAATGGACTAGTCACCCTGAAGCCCAGAGTAATAATCAGGAGATTTGAGTCCAAATCCCATTGTAGCAGATCAGAAATTTAGATTGATTTGATTTGACTTATTATTGCCACACGTATTGGGATACAGTGCAAAGTATTGCTTCTTGCACACTATACAGACAAAGCATACCGTTCATTGAGTACATAGGGGAGAAGGAAAGGAGAGGGTGCAGAATGTAGTGTTACAGTCATAAAATGGTCAACTTAATAGAAGGTAGGTCCATTCAATTGTCTGATGGCAGCTCAAGCTGTTATTGAGTCGGTTGGTATGTGATTTCAGACTTTTGTATCTTTTTCCCGACGGAGGAAGGTGAAAGACAGAATGTCCAGGGTGCGTGAGGTCCTTGAATACGCTGGCTGCTTTTCCGAGGCAGCTGGAAGTAGACAGAATAAAGATCTGGAATGAACTGCAAGTATCTGTACTAGTAACTGTGGGTGGAATGTTGTGGTTCCCTGCTGGTGAGTTTGAGGAGAGGTGTACTTGTAAAATGCAGTGCCCGGCTTGCCAGCCACATACCCGCCCACCCCAATGTGTCCCTCAATTTAGGGTGGGTTGAGGAAATATCAGGTTGCCTTTGGACCTCCGTGGGCTCTTAGCTCGGCAATTAATGGACACCTAAGTGCCTCATCCCACCCTCAACATTGTTTTACCCGTGACAGTGGATGGGCCAAACCAAGCAGGTAGCTTGGCAGATTTAGCTGCACGGGCTGTCAGGACCTCATTTGGGAATTCCAATGTCCATCAGAAGCATGGTCCCCCCCCGCCCCCCACACCAACATGGCCATGACTGTGGCATTAGGGCTCAGGGTTGGGAGGGTTAATGTACGGGTCTGGACAAACAATACTGAACACAGGACTTAAAACAGAGTTGAGGAGAAACTACTTCATAGAATCATAGAAACCCTCCAGTGCAGAAAGAGGCCATTTGGCCCATCGAGTCTGCACCAGCCACAATCCCACCCAGGCCCTACCCCAATATCCCTACATATTTTACTCGCTCATCCCTCCAATCTACTTCTCCCAAAGGGTTGTGAATCTGTGGAATTCGCTACCCCAAAGTGCGGTGGATGCCGGGACAGTGAGTAAATTTAAGGAGGAGTTAGACAGATTTTTAATTGGTAATGGGTTGAAAGGTTATGGAGAGAAGGCAGGAAAATGAGCATGAGGGGCCATGATATGTGAAGGAATTCCAAAAAGGGAGCTCTGATCCCAACTATTGAATGTGTCTTTAAGACGTGACATCGCCCCCAACCACGCCCCCACCCCAGTTTCTTGTGAAGTAAGGCCACCATCCTTGGGTGTTGGCGGGGGTGGCACGGTGGTACAGTGGTTGGCCCTGTTGCCTCACAGCGCCAGGGACCCAGGTTCGATTCTGGCTTTGGGTCACTGTCTGTGTGGCGTTTGCACTTTCTCCCCGTGTCTGCGTGGGTTTCCTCCAGGTGCTCCGGTTTCCTCCCACAGTCCAAAGATGTGCAGGTTAGGTGGATTGGCCATGGTAAATTATCCCTTTGTGTCCAAGATGTTTAGGTTAGGGGGATTAGTGGGGTAAATGCGCGGGGATTATGGGAGTAAGGCAGGGGAGTAGGCCCGGGTGGGATGCCCTGTCGGAGAATTGGTGCAGACATGATGGGCTGAATGGCCTTCTTCTGCATTATAGGGACTCTATTATTCCTGAATTGTTAGCCTGACTGTTATCTCTGTGCAGACGCTGCCTGACCTGGTAAATGATTCCAGCGTTACAAAAACGATGCAATGATTTGGCAGCATCAGTGCCATCAGGGTCCCTAATCTAAAGAGACACAGCTGTCTGACTGTCAGCTGTAAGTAGCCCAGATCTCAGGGGATCGGTAGGAAGTCAGAGCCCTGAACATCTGGCAGGAATTCAGCTCCTTGAGATACAGCCGAGGCGTGGAGATTGAAAGTGAGTGCAAGACTTCCACGTCGAGTTCTTGGGCCACAATGGCCGCACCTGAAAAATGTAACCTATCAGCCTCCAGCGTTGCCACATCTGACACCGCCTTTAACTTTGGATTTCCTCACATCTCCCATTCCACTATTCTTCCGGCTGCTCTGGGGATTGATTGGCTGTCTTCTAGCAACTCGAAAGCAAACAACCCCCTGCAGTTCAAGACTCACTCTTTTCAGAAAGAAAGAGAATCAAAAAGACAAGGAACTACAAGGGGATGGAAAGAAGCACTAAGCATTCATGGGCAGTACATGGCAAGTATCAAAGCATTTCTCCTTTCCAAAATATTCCTTTGGATATAGCTGCCATCTGCGACTCTATAAAAGCGTATTCCAAATGCAAAGTTTATCATAGCTTCCTGGAGGTTTGCTTTGTTTCCACTTGTGCCACAAGGCGATGGCCTAGTGGTATTATCGTTGGACTATTAATCCAGAAACTCAGCTAATGTTCTGGGGAGTCAGGTTCGAATCCCACCACGGCAGCTGGTGGAATTTGAATTCAATAAAAAAAATCTGGAATTAAGATGACCATGAAGTCATTGTTGATTTTCGGGAAAAACCCATCAAGTCCACAAATGCCCTTTAGGGAAGGAAATCTGCTGTCCTTACCTGGTCTGGCCTACACGTGACTCCAGAGCCACAGCAATGTGGTTGACTCTCAACTGCCCTCCAAGGGCAACTAAGGATGGGCAATAAATGCCAGCCAGCGATGCCCATGTCCCACGAATGAGTTAAAAAAAAATCTCAGGAGAATCGTCCTCAGTTGATGTTCCTGACAGATGCAAGTTGACTCTAATGCAAAAAAACTCCACCAGAGCAGATTGGAACTGAGGCCAATTTTCACACAGGCATTTTGAGGAACCTTTGCACTGCAGCAATTCACCAAAGATCCCTAGACAGCACCTCCCAAACCCACAACCACTTCCATCTAGAAGGATAAGGGCAGATACATGGGAACGCCGCCACCTTCAAGTTCCCTCCAAACCTCTCACCATCCTGACTTGGAAATATTTTGCCGTTCCTTCGCAGTTGCTGGATCAAAATCCTGGAATTCCCTCCCTAACGGCATTGCGGGTCAACCCACAGCATATGGGCTGCAGCGGTTCAAGAAGTTTTAAAGTTTAAAGCTTTTTTATTCATGTCACAAGCAGGCTCATATTAACATTACAAGTCGTCACACTCCGGCCCCTGTTCGGGTTCACCGAGGGAGAATTTAGTGTGGCCAATGCACCTAACCAGCACGTCTTTCAGACTGTGGGAGGAAACCGGAGAACCCGGAGGAAACCAACATTGACACGGGAAAAGCTTGCAGACTCCGCACAGACAGTGGCCCGAGCAGGGAATCGAACCCGGGGTCCCTGGCACCGTGAGGCTGCAGTGCTAACCACTGTGCCACCGTGCCAGCCAAGGCAGCTCACCACCACCGTCTCAAGAGCAAATAGGAATGGGCATAAATGCAGGCTGGGCAGCGACGCCCATGATGAATAAAAAAAATTACAGACACGCAGAATGTTAGTGGGGTGATAGAGGTGTTGGAAGTGGTGGTGGTTTGGATCATTGGCGCGTCTGCCATCAAACGGGTCTTGCCTCCCTCACCAGATGAGGAAGAAGTTCAACATCTTAAACGCTTATCCTGACCATTGCCTCCTCCAGACTCAGGGGCAGAATATTATGGGGAGGGGGAAAATCGCTTGTGCCTCCCACCGCCCCCACCCCCAGAAGGAAAGTCCACGCGGAGCTGACTCACCCCATGCCAGCCTGCCCCGTAGCCATGACGCGCTGCAGTTGGGTTAAGCAGGGACAGTGTGGCACTTCTGCCCCTCACTGGGGAGGAAGTCCCACTCTCGGGAGCTGCCAGTGATTCTGATTGGCCAGTAGCTCCATCAGGCGCGGCAGTGCCAAGAGCGTGGTGGTGGACACTGCCGGTATTGCAACCAGGAAGAAGAAGAAGAAGATTCAGTGGTTCCCAGAAATAGATAAGTCTCGGGTTTCAGGCAGCAGGGAGGTTTGTACAGGTTAGGGAGGGGGTGGTGGTGGAGAGTGTGTTTAATGCAACAGGAGGATAGGAAGAAAGGGAGGGTTCCATCTTTGGGCGGTCAGGGGAGGGGAGTTAATCCACAAAGGGCAGCCCCTTGGAGTTAGTACTCCCTCTTCCTTCCTTTTGAATTAAAAAAAAAATCAGGCTGCCCAGTGCCACATGACTGCATAACAATTCTGTGAAATAGGGGTAGAAGTAGACCATTCGGCCCCTCAAGCCTGCTCTGCCTCTGAATGGGAGCATGGTTGATCTTCACTAAAGGACATTAGTGAAACAGATGGATTTTTACATGGTTTAAAGTTCATTTATTCATGCCACAAATAGGCTTACATTAACACTGCAATGTAGTTACTGTGAAAATCCCCCAGTCACCACACTTCAGCGCCTGTTCGGGTACACTGAGGGAGAATTTACCCTGGCCAATCCACCTAAATAGCACGTCTTTCAGACTGTGAGTGGAAAGCGGAGCACCCGGAGGAAACCCACGCAGACACGGGGAAAATGTGCAGACTCCGCACAGACAGTGACCCAAGCCAGGAATTGAACCCCGGGTCGCTGGCGCTGTGAGGCAGCGGCGCTAACCACTGTGCCACCACGAAGCCCATGGGTTTGGCTTGGCCACCATTACAGAGACTGCCTTCATATTGCAGCTTTATTAACTGGATTTAAATTCCCCCAGTTGCCGTGTATTCCTGGAGCATTAGCCCAGGCCTCCGCATATATTTCCAAGGACATTATCACTCTCTCCATTCCTGGGAGAGCGTGGATCAAAACGCTCGTTACTCAACAAGTTTCCTGAAGCAGGCTCTGTCAAGGATAATTGGAGCACACTTCAAAAAGTTGTAGTGGAATTCAACTGAATACATTTCATTTCAAACAACGAGGTAGGAATTCCAATTTAATCACCTACTATCTCTAAAAATGATATACTTTTACTAAAAAGTTAAATGTGTTAAAAGCTACTCAAGGCAATATTGCCATTTCTCACTTTTCACCTCACAATAATATTATTCAAGTAAAGTTGCAGAAACGGGCAATTTAGCCTCAGCGGTTCGACAAGACATTGTGACATTTACATAAATCCTGATGTGGAGCAAAATCAGCAAGGTTTTGTTGATGTTTCCATCAGGGTAATTTTATTGTAATGTGGGCTCGGCTGAACTTACTCTAACCTCGTTCACATCGCATTAATGTCATGAAATATTACAAATGGATTTTTTTGAAGAAAAGACTGAAATAAGGAAGATGATGGTGTCATAGTGACTAATGAGGGAAACCTGGAGTCAGTCACGTGTGTGATTGTTTGTTGTTGAGGGAAGGAAAGTGGAGAGATGGAAAAATAAAATCATCAAATTCAACACAAGTTAACACTGAGAAAGGCTCAAAGACTCAATTATTGACTGGAATATCTCATTGGGTCAACAGGAAAGCTCTGAGCTGAGAAAGAGTTGAAGGAAACTATCACCTCGTGGTATTTTGTGGCACTACTTCTGCCCCTACTTCACAGAACTGTTGCAGAAGGAGGCCATTTGGCCCATTGTGCCTTTACTGGCTCTCCAAACAAACCATATGTCCATATGAAGGAAATCTGCTACCCTTACCTGGTCTGGCCTACATGTGACTTCCGACTGACAGCAATGTGGTTGCCTCTTAACTGCCCTCTGACACAGCCGTCCAAGCCACTCAATTCAAGGGGCAGTTAAGGATAGACAACAACTGCTGGCTTGATCTGTGACACTCACATCCCATGAAAAAATAAAGAAAATAATTTTTTTGGTGTCTGTGACTTCCATTTGGGAGGATTTGCAACTGAGATCCAATCAACAAGGTGTGATTAATGTGATACAGGTTCATAGCTCCTTGAAAGTGGAGTCACAGGTGGACAGAGTGGTGAAGAAGGCATTCGGCATGCTTGGTTTCATTGGTCAGAACATTGAGTACAGGAGTTGGGATGTCTTGTTGAAGTTGTACAAGACATTATTAAGGCCACACTTGGAATACTGTGTACAGTTCTGGTCACCCTATTATAGAAAGGATATTATTGAACTAGAAAGAGTGCAGAAAAGATTTACTAGAATGCTACCAGGACTTGGTGGTTTGAGTTATAAGGAGAGGTTGTAAAGACTGGGACTTTTTCCCTGGAGCGTAGGAGACTTAGGGGTGATCTTATAGAGGTCTATAAAATAATGAGGAGCATAGATCAGCTAGATAGTCAACATCTTTTCCCAAAAGTAGGGGAGTCTAAAACTAGAGGGTGTGGTTTAAAGTGAGAGAGGAGAGATACAAAACGGTCCCGAGGGGCAATTCTTTCACACAGAGGGTGAAAAAGCTGCTCGAGGTAGTCATAGAAATCATAGAAACCCTACAGTGCAGAAGGAGGCCATTCGGCCCATCGAGTCTGCACCGACCACAATCCCACCCAGGCCCTATCCCCACATATTTACCTGCTAATCCCTCTAATCTACGCATCCCAGTACTCTAAGGGGCAATTTTTAACCTGGCCAATCAACCTAACCCGCACATCTTTGGACTGTGGGAGGAAACTGGAGCACCCGGAGGAAAGCCACGCAGACACGAGGAGAATGTGCAAACTCCACACAGACAGTGACCCAAGCCGGGAATCGAACCCAGGTCCCTGGAGCTGTGAAGCAGCAGTGCTAACCACTGTGCTACCGTGCCGCCCCTAGTAGTAGAGGCAGGTACAATTTTGTCTTTTAAAAAGCATTTAAGCAGTTACGTGGGTACGATGGGTATAGAGGGATATGGGCCAAATGTGGACAATTGGAACTAGCTTAGTGTTTAAGAAAAAAGGGCGGCATGGACAAGTTGGGCCGAAGGGCCTGTTTCCATGCTGTAAATCTCTATGACTCTATGATACGGAAGTTGGATAGGGTACGGGCAGCAGAGTTTTGGATGCTGAAATTTTGGTGGTATTTCAAGAAACCTCCTGACTTCCATTTGGATTTTGCTCCCTCCCTTCAACCATCGGAACACAATTCCTTGTGCAAAGAACTTTGCCACCTCACACTTACCATTTGAGGTGGAAACAGAGGCGACTTGGGTGAAACACAGTATTGTGCAGAGAGTGGGGGCTGGCTGTGAAACACGCCCTCTTGCTTCAATCGGGTTGGAAACCCAGGAAGGGATTCCCCATGGCTGAGATAAAGAGCCAGATGCTCAAATGCACTCAAAGAACAAAGAAAATTACAGCACAGGAACAGGCCTTCGGCCCTCCAAGCCTGCACTCACCATGCTGCCCGTCTGAACTAAAACCCCCTACTCTTCTGGGGACCCTATCCCCCTATTCCCATCTTATTCATGTATTTGTCAAGGCGCTCCTTAAAAGTCACTGTCCTGGCAGTGAGTTCCAGGCACCCACCATTCTCTGTGTGAAAAATGTGCCTCGTACATCTCCTTTAAATCTTCCTCCTCGCACCTTAAACTTATGCTCCTTAGTGATTGACTCTTCAACCCTGGGAAATAGCTTCTGACTGTCCACTCTATCCAGCTAATGCCCTCCATACCAGGCAACATCCTGGTAAATCTTTTCTGTATCCTCTCCAAAGCCTCCACATCCTCCTGGTAGTATGGCAACCAGAATTGAACACTATATTCCAAGTGCGGCCTAACTAAGGTTCCATAAAGTTTGATTTGATTTGATTTGATTTATTATTGTCACATGTATTGACATATAGTGGAAAATATTGTTTCTTGCGAGCTATACAGACAAAGCATACCGTTCATAGAGAAGGAAACGAGAGAGTGCAGAATGTAGTGTTACAGCCATAGCTAGGGTGCAGAGAAAGATCAACTTAATACAAGGTAGAACATAGAACATAGAACAGTACAGCACAGTACAGGCCCTTCGGCCCTCAATGTTGTGCCGAGCTTTGTCCGAAACCAAAATCAAGCTATCCCACTCCCTATCATTCTGGTGTGCTCCATGTGCCTATCCAATAACCGCTTGAAAGTTCCTAAAGTGTCCGACTCCACTATCACAGCAGGCAGTCCATTCCACACTCCAACCACTCTCTGAGTAAAGAACCTACCTCGGACATCCCTCCTATATCTCCCACCTTGAACCTTATAGTTATGCCCCCTAGTAACAGCTACATTCACCCGTGGAAATAGTCTCTGAACGTCCACTCTATCTATCCCCCTTATCATCTTATAAACCTCTATTAAGTCGCCTCTCATCCTCCTCCACTCTAAAGAGATAAGCCCTCGCTGCCTCAACCTTTTCTCATAAGACCTACCCTCCAAACCAGGCAGCATCCTGGTAAATCTCCTCTCCACTCCAATGCTTGCACATCCTTCTTATAGTGAGGTGACCAGAACTGCACACAATATTCCAAATGTGGTCTCACCAGGTAGGTCCATTCAAAAGTCTGACAGCAGCAAGGGAAGAAGCTGTTCTTGAGTCGGTTGGTACGTGACCTCAGACTTTTGTATCTTTTTCTCGATGGAAGAAGGTGGAAGACAGAATGTTCGGGGTGTGTGGGGTCCTTCATTATGGTGCAACATGACTTGCCATAAACTTTCTGTTTACATGCAGCTGGGAACTACAAGTGAGCCCAAAGGTTTAAAAACATTGGGGAGAGGGGCGGGGTGGGGTGGGGGGGGGGTGGGTGGGGGGGGGGGGGGGGCGTGCGATGTTACCGGAATTTGGCAGAGTGTTGTCTCCAACAAGAAAAATGGAGTGAATTGTGCTGATGGCTCCAGCATAAGTTCTGACCGAATCTTGAGCCTCATTAACAAAACATTTTAGGACCTCGAGGATAATGCCGCACCCTTGGCGGCCTCCCTCTGATTCACCCGCCACAACACCACGTAATCGCGCCAATGACTGGGGAGCTCCATATAAATGGCTCCCCAGCACTCGATCCACAGGCGATGGCAGCCAGGAAGCTTGCACTGTGTTTTCAGAGGGAGCCCTCACCAGTCTCCTTGATGGAATAGAGCAGAAGTGGGATGCACTCAATCCCCGTTCCAGGAGACGGCCTCCCACAAAGGTCACCACCCCCATCTGGGATGCAGTGGCAGCCCTGGCGAGCGCCAACCCACTCCAGAAGAGGACAGGGCAGCAATGCCGCAAGAGGATAAACGATCTTTGCTCAGCCAGGGTATGATGTGCAGGTTCGATGGATTGGCAATGCTAAATTGTTCCTTAGTGCCAGGGGGATTAGCAGAGTAAATACATGGAGTTAAGGGGATAGGGCCTGGGTAGCATTGTTGTTGGCGCAGGCTTGATGAGCCGAATGGCCTCCTTCTGCACTGTAGGGATTCTGTGATTTTATTATTCGAAGTCAGCCTCATGCAGTTTTTTTCTGGACCCCCTCGCACACTCCTCCCACCTCCACATCATCTCTCACTCAAATACTTCAGTCTTTGCCACCACCTGTAAGGATGCTCTCCTCCCCCAATCACCACGTTTTCCCCCCCTATTCACTGCCATGCTCCTCACACTCCAGCTCCCACTCAAACCCGACACCTGCCACACAATATCACCAACTTAAATGTCAACACTGCCTTCCACATTCTCCCTATCTGTGTCATTGCCGGACAAACTCAACCACAACAAGTGTCAGCAAGCACGGCCAGCTGGTGTAATGCTGGAGCCCAGAACCCTCACGCCATTTGAGGAGAGAGAGCTCGTGCTGGCCAGGGAGGAAGAGGAGTTCGCCTGCGCTGATAGCAAAGTGGGGGCAGCAGACAAACATGAGAATCCTCAAGGCATGCTGTCATTCCTCAAGTCTCAAGAACGTAATCGATTTTTCCCCCTTTATCTCTTGTAATGCACTGATGCCAACCCCCTTCTCTTGCAGGCAAAGCAGCCAAACAGGCCGGTCCATCCTCACGCCCCCTGGACCCAGCAGACTCGAGCAACTCCGCGGGACACTTCTCCAACCCCACCATTAGAGAGGTGTCACAGCTGTCACCCACACTCAGCACCAACGCTGATCATAGAATCATAGAATTCCTGCAGTGCACATGAGAGGATTTAAATTAGTTTGGCAGGGGGGTGGGAACCAAAGCAAATGTGAATTAACTGAAGGGGAACCAGAGAGTAGGACCAGTAAGACTCGAAGGGAGAGCAGGCGGAGGGTATGGTTGCTCATCAAAGAAAAACATTTTTTCACTCAGGGGGCGATGGGAATCTGGAATTCACTGCCTGGGAAGGTAGTGGAGGCCAGGAACCTTGATAGCCTTTAACAAGTATATGGATGAGCACTTGAAATATCATAACATTCAAGGACACATCCAACACATGCCCTTGGGCAGCCTGATATGAAGGGAAGTAAGACTTCAAAACGATCCCCCCCCCCCCCCACCCCCCCACCCCACACACACACACACCACAACACCGCCCCCCCCCCACTAATCCCCCCTGCCCCCCTCCCCCGATGGCAACATTTGATTTGATTTGATTTGATTTATTATTGTCACATGTATTAGTATACAATGAAAAGTATTGTTTCTTGCACGCTATACAGACAAAGCATACCGTTCATAGAGAAGGAAAGGAGAGAGTGCAGAATGTAGTGTTACAGTCATAGCTAGGTTGTAGAGAAAGATCAACTTAATGCAAAGTAAGTCCATTCAAAGATCTGACAGCAGCAGGGAAGAAGCTGTTCTTCAGTCGGTTGGTACGTGACCTCAGACTTCTGTATCTTTTTCCTGAAGGAAGAAGGTGGAAGAGGGAATGTCCGGGGTGCGTGGGGTCCTTAATTATGCTGGCTGCTTTGCCACGGCAGTGGAAAGTGTAGACAGAGTCAATGGATGGGAGACTGGTTTGCGTGATGGGTTGGGCTACATTCACGACCTTTTGTAGTTCCTTGCGGTCTTGGGCAGAGCAGGAGCCATATCAAGCTGTGATGCAACCAGAAAGAATGCTTTCTATGGTGCATCTGTAAAAGTTGGTGAGAGTTGTAGCTGACATGCCAAATTTCCTCAGTCTTCTGAGAAAGTAGAGGTGTTGGTGGGCTTTCTTAACTATAGTGGCGGCATGGAGGGACCAGGACAGGTTGTTGGTGATCTGGGAACCTAAAAACTTGCATTGCCACACATCTATTAGGGACTCGGAGGACCCGTTGATGTAGACAGGGGCATGTTCTCCTTTACACTTCCTGAAGTCGATGACAGCCTCCTTCGTTTTGTTGACATTGAGGGAGAAATTATTGTTGCCGCACCAGTTCACCAGATTCTCTATTTCATTCCTGTACTCTGTCTCGTCATTATTTGAGATCCAACCCACTACGGTGGTGTCATCAGCAAACTTGAAAATCGAATTGGAGGGGAATTTGGCCACACAGTCATCGGTGTATAAGGAGTATAGTAGGTAGCCTTGTGGGGCACCGGTGTTGAGGATGATCGTGGAGGAGGTGTGGTTACCTATCCTTACTGATTGTGGTCTGTGAGTTGGGAAGTTCAGGATCCAGTCGCAGAGGGAGGTGCCGAGGCCCAGGCCACGGATTTTGGAGATGGGTTTCGTGGGAATAATGGTGTTGAAGGCTGAGCTGTAGTCAATAAATAGGAGTCTGACATAGGTGTCCTTGTTATTTAGGTGTTCCAGGGTTGAGTGCAGGGCCTGGGAAATAGCATCTGCTGTGGACCTGTTGCAGCGGTAGGCCGACTGTAGTGGATCCAGGTAGTCCGGGAGGCTGGAATTGATTTGTGCCATGACAGTGACCCTCACCACCGAGCTGCACTTGTGTGTGTCTCCAGCGTTCTCCCAGTGCTCCTTAAGTGTTGGACTACCCGAGGTATAATGGCTGCCTGAACGTTCAGCTAAGGTATTCCCCTTGGAGGTGATGGTGACAGGTTCATGTTAACATAGAGCTATTGTAAATGGCGTTGACGTGACCTCACGCCGGAGCCAGCTGAATGTTCAGTACGGGCTCAATATCGACACGAGTGCTCGCTAATGATATGCTGTGCATTCAAATGAGGTTCCCACCCTTCGCCATTATGTTCCACATCACTCAGACGGCTAAGTTGGGGAGGCGATGGCCCAGTGGTATTATCGCTAGACTATTAATCTAAAAACTCAGCTAATTTTCTGAGGTCCCGGGTTCGAATCCCGCCACGGCAGATGGTGGAATTTGAATTCAATAGAAAATATCTGGAATTAAGAATCTACTGGTAACCATGAAACCATTGTCAATTGTCGGAAAAATCCATCTGGTTCACTAATATCCTTTCGGGAAGGATATCTGCCGTCCTTACCCGGTCTGGCCTACATGCGACTCCAGAGCCACAGCAATGTGGTTGACTCTCAATTGCCCTCTGAAATGGCCCAGCAAGCTGTTGAGTTGTATCAAGAAGGCAGCTCACCACCACCTTCTCAAGGGCAACTAGGGATGGGCAATAAATGCTGGCCAGCCAGCAATGCCCATGTTCCATGGATGAATCAAAAAAATGGTTCACTCAAAATCGGGAAACATGACTTCGCTGGCACGAATCCTGCTTTTCCGAACTCTCCGCATTTTGACCTCGTGCCACCATTCCCATGGACGACGAACACGGGCTCAAGGTCCTGCCCATTGCCTACGGTCACTTTGGAAAAGAACAAGGAGAAGAAACAGAGTCATATTCCTCTCTCAACAACACCCTCAGAACAAAGAACAAAGAAAATTACAGCACAGGAACAGGCCCTTCGGCCCTCCAAGCCTGCACCGACCATGCTGCCCGACTTAACTAAAACCCCCTACCCTTCTGGGGACCATATCCATCTATTCCCTGTCCTGATGTATTTGTCAAGACGCCCCTTAAAAGTCACTACCGTATCCGCTTCCACTACCTCCCCGGCAACGAGTTCCAGGTACCCACCACCCTCTGTGTAAAACATCTGCCTCGTACATCTCCTTTAAACCTTGCCTCTCGCACCTTAAACCTGTGCCCCCTAGTAATTGACTCTTCCACCCTGGGAAAAAGCTTCTGATTATTCACTCTGTCCATGCCCCTCATAATCTTGTAGACTTCTATCAAGTCGCCCCTCAACCTCCGTTGTTCCAGTGAGAACAAACTAAGTTTCTCCAACCTCTCCTCATAGCTAATGCCCTCCATACCAGGCAACATCCTGGTAAATCTTTTCTGTACCCTCTCCAAAGCCTCTACATCTTCCTGGTAGTGTGGCGACCAGAATTGAACACTATATTCCAAGTGCGACCTAACTAAGGTTCTATAAAGCTTCAACATGACTTGCCAATTTTTAAACTCAATGCCCCAGCCGATGAAGACAAGCATGCCGTATGCCTTCTTGACTACCTTCTCCACCTGCATTGCCACTTTCAGTGACCTGTGTACCTGTACACCCTTTGCCTATCAATACTCTTAAGGGTTCTGCCATTTTCTGTATATTTCCTATCTGTATTAGACCTTCCAAAATGCATTACCTCACATTTGTCCGGATTAAACTCCATTTGCCATCTCTCCGCCCAAGTCTCCAACTGATCTACATCCTGCTGTATCCTCTGATGGTCCTCATTGCTATCCGCAAATCCACCAAACTTTGTGTCATCCGTAACCTTACTAATCAAACCAGTTACGTTTTCCTCCAAATCCTTTATATATATTACAAACAGCAAAGGTCCCAGCACTGATCCCTGAGGAACGCCACTTGTCACAGCCCTCCATTCAGAAACGCACCCTTCCACTGCTACCCTCTGTCTTCTTTGACCGTGCCAGTTTTATATCCACCTTGCCAGCTCACCTCTGATCCCATGCGATTTCACCTTCTGCACATCAGCCGATGCATTACATTGGGATCAGAGTGTGGACATTAGCTGCTGTGGTGGTCTGCACGACATTGACCACATTTCAAAATAAAACGTCGCTTGTAAGATAAAAGCAAAATACTGCGGATGCTGGAATCTGAACCAGAAACAGAGAATGCTGGAAAATCTCAGCAGGTCTGACAGCATCTGTGGAGAGAGAATAGAGCCAGCATTTCGAGTCTGGATGACCCCTTCATCAGTGCTTGGTGATCCAGACTCGAGGCTTTGGTTCTATTTGATTTTGATTTGATTTATTATTGTCACGTGTATTAAAATATGGTGAAAAGTACAGTATCTTGCGTGCTATACAGACAAAGCATACCATTCATAGAGAAGGAAAGGAGAGAGTGCAGAATGTAGTGTTACAGTCACAGCTAGGGAGTAAAGAAAGATCAGCTTAATGCGAGTAGGTCCATTCAAAAGTCTTGACGGCAGCAGGGAAGAAGCTGCTCTTGAGTCGCTTGATACGAGACCTCAGACTTTTGTATCCTTTTCCCGATGGAAGAAGATGGAAGAGAGAATTCCCTCTCCCTCTCCACAGATGCTGTCAGATCTGCTGAGATTTTCCATCATTTTCAGTTTTCGTCACTTGTAAGATCCTGATGTTTTATATTTCATTAAAAAACGCACGGGCTGTGATGAAATATTATTGACCTGGGATATGAACTGTTTCTCTCCCTCCATTCTCTCGCCATAAAAACTATCTGACCTTCTCCAGCATTTTCCATTTTTATTTCACATTTCCAGCCTCACAGTGTTTTGCTTTTGCACTCTATAGAATCGACTCCCCAATATAAAGGACGATTGTTCAGGAAATGTCTTCTGCTCGTGTACTCGGAGCTGCTGTGTACCGAGATGATTCCTAATCTGTGATCACTCAGTTCCATCAGGGACTTAACCCGGGGGGGGCTGTTCTGTGAACCATCACTAATATTCAGTTGCTGCTTAAATATGGATCTGAACCGTTAACCTTTATTAATTATCCGATTGCCTTCAGTAAGATTGTGGTGAGAACGATCTGAAAATGTCAGTCAAACCGGCAAATCAAGTGGCATTCTCACATATTACTTCAACGTTAACTTCCAAATGCTGCAAACGGTCTGTTACTAGGACACAACTCATTTGCAAACACAAGATTGCTGAATATATAAAGTGAACAGCGGGCTTCTTTTCGCCTGTCCCACTTTCTTTGTCACACCTCATATGTCACACTTGATATGTGAAGTCATTGCCACAGTTACAGTTGATTGGCTCTGAATTAATTAGGCAGTGACAAATCGCAGCTAAGCAGGTGTGCCGTGCTTCAAGGCAGTGCAAGATGAGAAAGGAGGACCAACTAGCCAGTAAAATCCAACAGGGCTATCTAGAGAACTGGAGTGTCGGACTTAAGAGATGGAGGCACAAGATCCTGGGGTGCTCCCAGGACGACTCTCAGCTAAAAAGACTCTACAGAAACTGAGTTCCTCTCACACCTATACCTCTTCTGAGGGCACGGTGGCACAGTGGTTATGCACTGCCGCCTCACAGCACCAGGGACCCGGGTTTGATTCCCGGCTTGGGTCACTGTCTGTGCGGGAGTCTGCAAGTTCTCCCCGTGTCTGCGTGGGTTTCCTCTGGATGGTCCAGTTTCCTTCCACAGTCTGAAAGATGTGCTAGTTCGGTGCATTGGCCATGCTAAATTCTCCCTCAGTGTACCCAAACAGGCGCCGGAGTGTGGCGACTGGGGGATTTTCACAGTAACTTCATTGCAGTGTTAATACAAGCCTACTTGCGACACTAATAAATCAAGTTTAAAGCTTTAACTTTAGTTAATGATCAGCAGTAGGGTCAGCTATTCGTTAAACATGCCAGGACTTGTTGTTTGTAAGCTCCCCCTGATTGTAACATAATCTTCTAAATCCTTGGGTGCACTGCCACAGAGGGTCTGTTGGAAAAATTATCATCCTTCCATTAGCAATTATCCTTATAATCGTAGAATCCCAACAGTGCAGAAGGAGGCCATTCAGCCTATTGAGTATACATGACCCACCTTTGTTGTCTTAACCAGGCCCTATTCCCGTAACCCCATGCATTTACCCCATTAATCCCCCAAATCTATCCATCTTGGGACACAAACTTGCCATGGCCAATCCACCTAACTTGCACATCTTTAGAAAGTGGGAGAAAACCAGAGCATTTATTGCCCATCCCCCGTTGCCCTTCTTCAGAAGGTATTTAAGAGTCAACCACATTGATGTGGCTCTAGTGTCACATGTAGGCCAGACTTGGTAAGGACAGCAGATATCCTTCCCTAAAGGGCATTAGTGAACCAGATAGTTTTTTTCCGACAATCGACAATGGTTTCATGGTCATCATAGAATCATAGAATCCCTACAGTGCAGAAGGAGGCCATTCGGCCCATCGAGTCTGCACCGACCACAATCCCAGCCAGGCCCTATCCCCATAACCCCACACATTTACCCTGCCAATCCCCCTGACACTAGGGTCAATTTAGCATGGCCGATCCACCTAATCCACACATCTTTGGACTGTGGGAGGAAACCGGAGCACTCGGAGAAAACCCATGCAGACACGGGGAGAATGTGCAAACTCCACACAGGCAGTCACCCGAGGCCAAAATTGAACCTGGGCCCCTGGCGCTGTGAGGCAACAGTGCTAACCACTGTGCCACCCGCCGCTCAGTAGATTCTTAATTCCAGACTTATTTTATTGAATTCAAATTCCATCCCACCTGCCGTGGCAGGATTCAAACCCAGGTTTCCAGAGCATTAGCTGAGTTTCTGGATTAATATTCCAGCGATAATACCGTTAAGCCATCACCTCCCCTATCATCTATCACTCATTCTCCTTTGAAGTTTCTTCCCTCTCATCTTAAGTGCATGCCCCTTTATATTAGACATTTCAAATTTGGGAAAAAGATTCTGACTGTCGACCCTATCTTTGCCTCTCATAATTTTATAGGCTGCTATCAGGTCTCCCCTCAGCCTCCGCCACTTCAGAGAAAATAACCCTAGCTTGTCCAGCCTCTCCTTATAGCTCAAACCCTCTAATCCTGGCAGCATCCTGGTAAACCTCTTCTGCACCCTCTCCAAAGCCTCCACATCCTCCCTGTAATGTGGTGAACAGAATTGAACGCAATATTCTAAGTGTGGAATAACTAAAGTTTTATAAAGCTGCAACATGACATCCTGACTCTTGTACTCAATGCCCCAACCAATGAAGGCAAGGAGGCAATGTGCCTTCTTTACCACCCTGTGGTCTGGTGCGGGGGAGACCCTTCGTGGAGATTGTCCTGGAGGGGGGTTTGGAGAGGCCCCATAGTGGAGATTGTCTACTTTCCCATCAATTAATTTACAGTCCATTATGTTCCTCTTGTCTAATCTCCATCTATGTGTTGTGCTCAGGCTCCAATAAGCCTTTGGAAATTATAGGCCACCTGTCCCTTCAAAAGTCATCTGACCTTCTGATCATCAATTAAGAAGAAAACAATATATATATAGCTGCTACCTTCGCTGGGATACTAAAGCCAAGAAATCAACAGGTAGATCTCCTCAAAGCAAGGTTACAGCCATTGTCCACTTGGAAAATCCTTCAATCAGCAGCAACTGCATCACCTAAAATAGCCACAAGGGGGCCACTTTGAAAATAGTGCTCCCAGCTTGTGCCAATGTCCCAAGACCTCATCAAGGTATCATGGGGGAGGCAGTGGCAGAGTGGTATTGTCTCCGGACTGAGATGAGGAAGAACTTCTTCACTCAGAGGGTTGTGAACCTGTGGAATTCTCTACTACAGAAAACTAGTGGGGCCAGTTCGTTAGATTTGTTCAAGAGGGAGCTGGATGTGGCCTTTGTGACTAAAGAGATCAGAGGATCTGGAAAGAAAGTGGGAGTGAGATACTGAAAGTGCATGAATCTGCCATGATCATATTGAATGGTGGTGCAGGCTCAAAGGGCCGAATGGCCTATTCCTACACCTATTTTCTTTGTTTCTATGTGAGTCAGAAACTCAGCTAATATTCTGGGGGACCCAAGTTCGAATCCCATGACAGCAGATGATGAAATTTAAATTCAATAAAAATCTGGAATTGAAACTCTAATGATGACCATGAAACCATTGTCGATTGTCGGAAAAACCCATCTGGTTCACTAATGTCCTTTAGGGAAGGAAATCTGCCGTCCTTACCTGGTCTGGTCGACATGTGGCTCCAGAGCCACAGCAATGTGGTTGACTTTTAACTGCCCTCAAGGATGGACAGTAAATGCTGGTCCAGTCAGCGATGCCCATATCCAATGAATAAAAATCAGGTCTAGCAAGCCACTCAGTTCAAGGGCAATTAGAGATGGGCAATAAATGTTTAACTTGACAAACAATGAATAAAATAAAATAAAATAAACATGCTGGAAGTTTCAAAGTGAGGGTGGGGTGGGGGAGCTCGCAAACCTCCAGCTAACTGCCTGTTCAGCTCCTTGTGCTTGTCCATAAGACATAGGAGCAGAATGAGGCCACTCGGCCCATCGAGCCTGCTCCGCCATTCAATCATGGCTGATCTTTTTCTCATCCCCATTCTCCTGCCTTTTCCACATAACCCCTGATCCCCTTATTAATCAGGAACCTATCTATCTCTGTTTTAAAGACACTCAATGACCTGGCCACCACAGCCTTCTGCGGCAAAGAGTTCCACAGATTCACCACTCTCTGGTTGAAGAAATTCCTCCTCATCTCTGTTTTAAAGGATCGTCCCTTTAGCCTGAGGTTGTGCCCTCTGGTTCTAGTTTTTCTACTGGTGGAAACATCCTCTCCATGTCCACTCTATCCAGGCCTCGCAGTATTCTGTAAGTTTCAATAAGATCCCCCCTCATCCTTCTAAACTCCAACGAGTACAGACCCACAGTCCTCAACCGTTCCTGGGACGGGGAGGACCAGAAAGCAATTGACAAATTGCAGATCCAGCAAACGCAGACATGGGTGCAATGTTGGGAGCCATTAATTGATGCTTTTGCTGAATCAACCCTTTTTGGAAAGGAGGGATATTCACACAGAGCGTCTCTGGTAACTTCATTGGCTGCGTATCTGCTCGGTGAGACAGTTGGTCCTTGGGTTTGAGAAGCTAAGTTTAGGATTGTGGAGGTGTTTCCTTATTTTTCCATGGGATGTGGGCTTCGGTGGCTAGGCCAGCATTTGTTGCCATGTCCCTAACTGGAAGTGAAATGATGGTGGCCAGCTGCTGTCTTGAACGGATACAGTCCAGGTGGTGTAGGTAACACCCACAGTGCTTAAAGGAAGGAGATTCCAGGACTTTGATACATCGGCAGTGAAGGAATGGCAGTATAGTTCCACATGAGGAAGGTGAGTGACTTGGAGGGTGTTGTGTATTCGGCTACTGGGGTGCATCCCAAGAACTGACTCCACAAACAGATACTAGGGAAGACAGGTATTTATTTGCAGGTCTCACTTTCTCCACGCTTCAACTCCTACGGCCCTCCCAGGGCAGTCCCCACAGATCTCCAGAACCTCAGGGTGGCATGACCCATTCCCTTAAAGGAACTACACCCCCAACATATATAACAGAGGGGATTTGCACTTGGTGGTGTTCCCATGCATCTGCTGTCCTTGCCCTTTTAGGTGATAGAGGTCACAAATGCTGTCGAAGGAGTCTTGAAGAGCTGTTGCAGTGCATCTTGTATATTGCACATTCTGCTGAGGCTTGTGTCAGTGGTGGAAGAATTGAATGTTTAAGATGGTGAATGGGTTGCCAGTCTAACTCTTCTATTCTATGAGATATCAGCAAGGTTGGGTCATGTCTGCTGGGCTAACCTGATTTGGACAGGCTGAGTGTGTGGGCAACTACATGGCAGATGCAGTACAATGTGGAAAAATGTGACATTATCCACTTTGGTAGCAAAAATAGGAAGACAGATTATTACTTGAGTGGGTGTAAATTGAGAGAGGTGGAGACCTTGGAGTCCTCATGCATCAGTCATTGAAAGTAAGCGTGCAGTTACAGCAGGCAGTGAAGAAGGCAAATGGTATGTTGGCCTTCACAGCGAGAGGATTTGAGTCTAGGGATAGGGATGTTTTGCTGCAATTGTATAGGGCGCTGGTGAGGCCACACCTGGAGTATTGTGTGCAGTTTTGGTCTCCTTATCTGAGGAAGGATGTCCTTGCTATGGAGGGAGTACAGAGAAGGTTTACCAGGCTGATTCCTGGGAGGGCAGGTCTGTCATATGAGGAGAGCCTAAGTCGATTAGGATTATATTCACTGGAGTTTAGAAGAGTGAGAGGGGATCACATATAAACTTATAAAATTCTAACAGGGTTAGACAGGGTAGATTCAGAAAGAATGTTCCTGATGGTGGGGGTGTCCTGAACTAGGGGTCATAGTTTGAGGATGAGGAGCAAATATTTTAGAACTGAGGTGAGGAGAAATTTCTTTACCCAGCGGGTGGTGAATGTGTGGAATTCACTACCACAGAATGTAGTGGAGGCCAAAACATTGTCTGATTTCAAGAAGAAATTAGATATAGCTCTTGGGGCTAAAGGGGTCAGGGGATATGGGAGGAAGGGGGGATCAGGATATTGAATTTGATGATCAGCCATGATCAAGATGAATGGTGGAGCAGGCTCCTGCTTCTAGTTTCTATGTCTATGTTTCTATGTAACCTGGAGTCAGATCCTGTCTCCTCGTGGTGCTGGTGGTCACTGATGAGGACCAAGTTCACCCCTGGCCCAACGTGGGGATCTGCATTTAAAAATAACATCAGGCATAGATGCGGTACAAGGACAGGATCAGGAAATGATCTGGGCTTCCTAACCCAGCATTACAGCTACACTCTTGATGCATCGCACTGTGTACTAAACAGGCATTAGCAGTTTTGGAATTCACTCAACAAGCCAAGAGGCCATTTGGCCCATCACTCTGGTCCGGTTGAGAGTAAACTCTTCAACTGCAGCAGCCAATTGCAAGCACACTTCCTAAATCTTTGTGTATGTTCTTGAAATACCAACCAATTCCCTTTTAAATAATGATATAGCTTCTTTCTCAATAACCACTTATAACAGCATTGTGTTCTGGCAATCCTTTCCATACAACATTTTCTTGCAATTTCTTCTTTCATTCTCCTGAGATAACTGAATGTCAATGATTTCTTTTTGCACATTTCCCAGAACTGGAAACAATCTTTCGTTATTTCACCTCTTGAAAACTTTAATAATTTTGAAAAATTTCATTTGGGTTCTCTTCGTTCAAAAAAATAATTGCTCGTACCATTTCAATGAATCTTTGTCATGGTTCCAATATCTCATGATATCTAACAGGGTTTGGATGGCGTGTGACTTGGTCAGTCGTTTATGTGCATGAGTCAACCACATTGCCGTGAATCTTTTGATTTGATTTGATTTATTATTGTCACATGTATTAGTGTACAGCGAAAGGTATTGTTTCTTGCATGCTATACAGACAAAGCATACCGTTCATAGAGAAGGAAAGGAGAGAGTGCAGTATGTAGTGTTACAGTCATAGCTAAGGTGTAGAGAAAGATCAATTTATTGTGAGGTAGGTCCATTCAAGAGTCTGATGGCAGCAGGGAAGAAGCTGTTCTTGAGTCGGTCGGTATGTGACCTCAGACTTTTGTATCTTTTTCCCGACGGGAGAAGGTGGAAGAGAGAATGTTCGGAGTGCGTGGGATCCTTGATTATGTTGGCTGCTTTCCCGAGGCAGCAGGAAGCATAGAGAGTCAATGTTTGGGAGGCCGATTTGCATGAAGGACTGGGCTTCATTCATGACCCTTTGTAGTTTCTTGTGGTCTTGGGCAGAGCAGGAGCCATATCAAGCTGTGATACAACCAGAAAGAATGCTTTCTATGGTTCACCTGTAAATGTTGGTGAGAGTCGTAGCTGACATGCCAATTGTCCTTAGTTCCTGAAGTCACATGTAGGTGAGTCAAGGTATGGGTAACAGATAGCGAACCAGTTGGATTTTTATGACAATGGACAACCATTAATGATTAACTTGTAATTCCAAATTTTTATTGAATTCAAATTTCACCATCTACCATGGTGGGATTCAAACCCGGGTCACTCAGATATCACCTGGGTCTCTGGATTACTAGTCCAACAATAATACCACTATGCCACTGCCTTATGCTACTGCCAATATCAACTGTGTCTCCTCTGATAGCGCGCTAACTCCTGTTTCAGAATATTGTAGGTTCATGTCCCAACACAAAATCCAGCTTGGCATTCCAGTGCTTTTGGGGGTTCTGTCACACTTGCAGCCACATTCAGCCAAAAGTGCCAAGGGGATGGGTCAACTTGATCTCCTCCTGAGGTCCCAGCTTTATGGATGCCAATCTTCAACAGATTTGACACCTTCCACTCAAGATCACGAGACAGTTGAAGGCACTGGAAGGCTTTGGGCCCTGAAAACATTCTGTCAATTGTACTGAAGACTCATGCTCCAGAACAATCTGCACCCTTAGCCAAGCTAGTTTGATACAGCTGCAACACTGAGTCGGGGAAGACCAGAAGGCAACGTGTCATGTGTATTAGTAAACAGCGAAAAGTATTGTTTCTTGCGTGCTATACAGACAAAGCATACCATTCATAGAGAAGGAAAGGAGAGAGTGCAGAATGTAGTGTTACGGTCATAGCTAGGGTGTCGAGAAAGATCAACTTACTGCAAGGTAGGTCCATTCAAAAGTCTGACAGCAGCAGGAAAGAAGCTGTTCTTGAGTCAGTTGGTACGTGACCACAGACTTTTATATCTTTTTCCCGACAGAAGAAGGTGGAAGAGAGAATGTCTGGGGTGCGTGGAGTCCTTAATTATGCTGGTTGCTTTTCCGAGGCAGCGGGAAGTGTAGAGGGAGTCAATGGAGGGAGGTTGGTTTGCGTGATGGACTGGGCTACATTCACAACCCTTTGTAGTTTCTTGTGGTCTTGGGCAGAGCAGGAGCCATACCAAGCTGTGCTACAATCAGAAAGAATGTTTTCTATGGTGCATCTGTAAAGGTTAGTGAGAGTCGTAGCTGACAATCCAAATTTCTTTTGTCTTCTGAGACGGTAGAGGCATTGGTGGGCTTTCTTAACTATAGTGTTGGCAAGGAGGAACCAGGACAGGTTGTTGGTGATCTGGACACCTATAAACTTCTCCTGCATATTTTCCTTTTGACTTACCCTTATCTCATTCCTTCTGTTCATCTCTCCCAGCACAATGATAAAGACCAGAAAGCCTATTTTAATGGCATTAGTTGTGTGTTAAATATTAGCTGGGAGATTTGGGGAAAAATCCCCGCTCTTTGAAATACAAAAGTCTGAGGTCACGTACCAACTGACTCAAGAACAGCTCCTTTCCTGCTGCATCAGACTTTTGAATGGACCTACCTTATGTTTAGTGGATCTTTCTATGACGGTAACATATTCTGCACCCTCTCCTTTCCTTCTCCCTTATGTACACTATGAACGGTATTCTTTGTCTGTATACTTTTCACTGTATACCAATATATCTGACAATAATAAAACAAATCAGATCAAGCTGCCAGAGGCAGTAGTAGAGGCAGGTACAATTTTCTCTTTTAAAAAGCTGTTTAGACAGTTACATGGGTAAGATGGCAATAGAGGGATATGGGCCAAACATGGGCAATTGGGACTGGTTTAGAGGTTAAAAAGTGGGGCAGCATGGACAAGTTGGGCCGAAGGGGCTGTTTCCATGCTGTAAACCTCTATGACTCTAAGTCACATTATAATCGTGTCATGATATTTGATATCTGCTTGATTGGGTAGCAGTGGCTGTTGTTTGGTGTTCGTTCTGAAATATGACACCTCGGCCAGTGCCGCACTCCTTCAGTGCTGTACTGTAATGTCAGCTGAGATTTTGTGCTCGGATATCTGGAGTGGGAATGTCCCGTCTTTGTAATGTGGAGATGCCGGCGTTGGACTGGGGTGAACACAGTAAGAGTTTTAACAACACCAGGTTAAAGTCCAACAGGTTTATTTGGTAGCAAATACCATTAGCTTTCGGAGCGCTGCTCCTTCGTCAGATGGAGTGGAAATTTCCTGTCTTTGTCGTCAGTGCATCCTGATGTTTCACTTTATAATGCATGTCTAATGCTGGCTCGATTTGATTTGATTTGATTTGATTTTTATTGTCACATATATTTTTTTATTCATTCATGGGACATGGGCGTCACTGGATGGCCAGCATTTATTGCCCATCCCTAGTTGCCTGAGGGCAGTTGAGAGTCAACCACATTGCTGTGGCTCTGGAGTCACATGTGGGCCAGACTGGGTAAGGACGGCAGAATTCCTTCCCTAAAGGATATTAGTGAACCAGATGGGTTTTTCTGACAATCGGCAATGGTTTCATGGTCATAATAGATTATTAATTCCAGATATTATTTTTTATTGAATTCAAATTCCACCAGCTGCCGTGGCGGGATTCGAACCTGGGTCCCCAGAGCATTAACTGAGTTTCCGGATTAATAGTCTGGCGATAATACCACTAGGCCACCGCCTGTGAAAATACTGTGAAAAGTATTGTTTCTTGCATGCTGTACAGGCAAAGCATACCATACAAAGGGAAGGAAAGGAGAGAGTGCAGAATGTAGTGTTATAGTCATAGCTAGGGTGTAGAGAAAGATCAACTTAATGCAAGGTCGGTCCATTCAACAGTCTGATGGCAGCAGGGAAGAAGCTGTTCTTGAGTCAGTTGGTATGTGACCTCAGACTTTTGTATCTTTTTCCCGATGGAACAAGGTGGAAGAGAGAATGTCAGGGGTGTGTGGGGTCTTTGATTATGCAAGTTGCCAAAGTTGTGCTACATTTTATGCTACATTTTTCCACAATGGAACTTAAGAACAGACTTAATGGCTGTATGTGAGAAATTGAAACAGTATTTCTTTACACAAGTTTCCAAAGAAACCTAACATCTCCTCAGTATTTGTGAAGGGGAAAGTAAAGCAACTCAGCAGGAAGACTGAATTCAACAGATCTTTTGATGGGTATGTGTATCAGGAGGTCAGGTACTGAACAGTCATGGGTGGAACAAGTGTGAGGGCTGAGTGGCCTACTGCTGTTCCCATATTCCTCTGGGTAGAATGGGAAAACAAATAAAGGAGGGAGATGGGCAGTCATGTCCCCAACCACCCGGGGGCTTCAGTGGACTCCAAGCCCCCCGGGGTGATTCGCACCACTCTTGCACTGAGCCCAAGCATTGGAAGATCCCAGGAGCTGGGAGAATTCGGCATCAAACGAGCCAAGCATATTTAAATACTTATTTGAATATGTGAATTGGCCTCGTGTCATTGCTGGGATGATGCGAATTGCGTCATTAGAAAGGGACCAGGATGATGGCAAGTCATTTGGTGCCGGGCACGAAACCAAATTTTTGGGATTGGTGCGATCTGTGCCAGGCACGGCGAGGTGGAAAATCGCTATCCCTATGTTTCTATGCAAAGGCAGAAAGCTTGAAGATATCAACAACAGAGCTGTGTGTGCTGCGTTCCGCTCCCAGGCATAAGTGAAATGGAGACTGGATCACATGACACACTTTCATTCTAGTGATGTCATGCTACTATTCTTTAAAGTCATATTACAACATCCCCCTTTCTTTTTAATGATATTTTCCCCATTTCAAAGAAGTATAACCATTTACCATATATGTTAATATTTAGTGACTGTTACATGACTGTATATGTCTGATGAATCTGTGAGTCTCTAAAACATATAGGTAATCTGCTGCTGTGCCCAGATCGTGTAATGGTAACCGTGTTTGGAGATGTCTTTAATGGTGCACATTGGTCTGTGAGATTGTCATTGTTGGATGCTGTTTCAGATTGTGTTTGGAATCTTGTCCTTGATGCAACAGGCCTGAACGGCATTTGAGGAGCCAGAATGACTCTGATTTGTCCTTAGTTACACCTGATTGTTGCACCTCTCCGCACAATGACTTCACAGAAACTTGATTCTGAATAACTATGCTATCTTGACAAAGGAGCAGGGCTCCGAAAGCTAATGGCATTTGCTACCAAATAAACCTGTTGGACTTTAACCTGGTGTTGTTAAAACTCTTACTATCTTGGCTGATTGCCATGTACCTCCATTCATTTCATTGGCATGGGTCTGGATCTCACTGCTGCCACTATGGTGTATTTTTAAGATGGATGTGTGCGAATAAACTAACCCTTTGACTTCCGCCTATCTCGAGTCCGCTGTGGAATTATTCACAGAAACTTGGATCACACAAAAACCAAGTGTTGGGAACTAAGCCAGTGCTTATAAAGAGGGTAACAAATCATAACACCTTTTTGTTTATAGATGGGTGATGTGAGGAAAAATGAGAGCTGTTTAAATTAATACCCCTCCTGTATGTAACATCCAACACACTCCTGACTTGTAGTATGCCCAGATTTATTCCTTTAGTTTGACCATATATGTTAATATTTAGCTACCATTACATGACTGTATATGACTGATGAATCTGTGAGTCTCTCTAGACAATCTGCTGCTGTGCCCAGATCTTGTAATGGTAACCTGTTTGGAGATGTCTTCAATGGTGCACATTGGTCTGTGGGATTGTCATTCTTGGGTGCTGTTTCTGGTTCTGTTTGGAATTTTTTGGAATTGTGTTTGGCCATTTAAACCTTCGATTCTCTCTGTGGACTGCCATTAGCAGCCTTTCCCTTTGTTTTTGTGGCTATGACTCATCTTCCATTCCTTCACCCTACAGTATAAATGTCTCCCACTTTTTATACCTTTTAGCTTCTACAAAGGGTCATCTGGACTCGAAACATCAGCTCTTTTCTCTCATAAGAACATAAGAAATAGGAGCAGGAGTAGGCCATCTAGCCCCTCGAGCCTGCCCCGCCATTCAATAAGATCATGGCTGATCTGACGTGGATCAGTACCACTTACCCGCCTGATCCCCATAACCCTTAATTCCCTTACCGATCAGGAATCCATCCATCCGCGCTTTAAACATATTCAGCGAGGTAGCCTCCACCACCTCAGTGGGCAGAGAATTCCAGAGATTCACCACCCTCTGGGAGAAGAAGTTCCTCCTCAACTCTGTCTTAAACCGACCCCCCTTTATTTTGAGGCTGTGTCCTCTAGTTTTAACTTCCTTACTAAGTGGAAAGAATCTCTCCGCCTCCACCCTATCCAGCCCCCGCATTATCTTATAAGTCTCCATAAGATCCCCCCTCATCCTTCTAAACTCCAACGAGTACAAACCCAATCTCCTCAGCCTCTCCTCATAAGCCAAACCCCTCATCTCCGGTATCAACCTGGTGAACCTTCTCTGCACTCCCTCCAATGCCAATATATCCTTCCTCATGTAAGGGGACCAATACTGCACACAGTATTCCAGCTGCGGCCTCACCAATGCCCTGTACAGGTGCATCAAGACATCCCTGCTTTTATATTCTATCCCCCTCGCAATATAGGCCAACATCCCATTTGCCTTCTTGATCACCTGTTGTACCTGCAGACTGGGCTTTTGCGTCTCATGCACAAGGACCCCCAGGTCCCTTTGCACGGTAGCATGTTTTAATTTGTTTCCATTGAGATAGTAATCCCATTTGTTATTATTTCCTCCAAAGTGTATAACCTCGCATTTCTCAACGTTATACTCCATTTGCCATATCCTCGCCCACTCACTCAGCCTGTCCAAATCTCTCTGCAGATCTTCTCCGTCCTCCACACGATTCACTTTTCCACTTATCTTTGTGTCTCCTTACAGATGCTGCCAGACTTGCTGAGATGTTCCAGCATTTTCTCTTTTGCCTTTATTTTAACTGTTCAGTAGTGGTTTGGTACACTTGGCTTGCTTGGCCACTTCGAACAGCAATTAAGAGTCAACCCCATTATTTGGGATTCATGTGTAGGCCTGTTCAGACAAGGACAATCCAATATTTTCGTGGACACCATTACTCAGACTGGCTTTATATTCTAGACTTTTTTAAATCAGTTAACATTGATTGAAATGCCAAAGCTACCATGGCAGGATCTGAACCCACGTCCCCAAAGCATAGCCTGGGCCTCTGGATTACTAGTCTGGTGACATGAGCAATACATTTAAAAATTGGCAAGTCATGTTGCAGCTTTATAGAACCTTAGTTAGGCCGCACTTGGAATATAGTGTTCAATTCTGGTTGCCACACTACCAGAAGAATGTGGAGGCTTTGGAGAGGGTACAGAAAAGATTTACCAGGATGTTGCCTGGTATGGAGGGCTTTAGCTATGAGGAGAGGTTGGAGAAACTTGGTTTGTTGTCACTGGAACAACGGAGGTTGAGGGGAGACCTGATAGAAGTCTACAAGATTATGAGCGACATGGACAGAGTGGATAGTCAGAAGCTTTTTCCCCAGGGTGGAAGAGTCAATTACTGGGGGGCATAGGTTTAAGGTGTGAGGGGCAAGGTTTAAAGGAGATGTACGAGGCAAGTTTTTTTTACACAGAGGGTGGTGGGTGCCTGGAACTCGCTGCCGGGGGAGGTAGTGGAAGCAGATACAATAGTGAGTTTTAAGGGGCACCTGGACAAATACATGAATAGGAGGGAATAGAGGGATATGGTCCCCGGAAGGGTAGGGGGTTTGTGTTCAGATGGGCAACGTTGTCGGTGCAGGCTTGGAGGGCCAAAGGGCCTGTTCCTGTGCTGTAATTTTCTTTGTTCATAACCATTCACCTAAATGAGGAGAAATGGATTTCAGATAATTGACCCCAGAAGAATGGACTTCTATGTCAGGTGATGTGGTCAAAAGCTTGAGATGTCTTCTGAGAAGCAGGTTGTGGTTGTGATCAGTGGAGGATAGAGGGGGACTGGTTCGGTTGGTATTGGTTACAAATTGGCTGCCACATTTTTCTATAAAGTTTACCACAGTGGTGAAGTACTTCACAAACTTTCTTTCTGGGTTGAAGGATCTTCTGAACTTTGCTTCTCACTTGCAACCAGCAGGTGAAGATTACTGTAGCTCACCTGTCTAAAGTTTATTTATGAATGTCATCAGTAGGCTTACATTAACACTGCAATTAAGTTAGTGTGAAAACCCCCTAGTCGCCACACTCCAGCGCCTGTTCGGCTACACTGAGGGAGAATTTAGCACGGCCAATGCACCTAACCAGCACATCTTTCGGATTGTGGGAGGAAACCGGAGCACCCGGAGGAAACCCACGCAGACACGGGGAGAACATGCAGACTCCACACAGACAGAGACCCAAGCTGGGAATCGAACCCAGGTCCCTGGCGCTCTGAGACAGCAGTGCTAACCATTGTGCCACCATGCCACCCACTTTTGAAGTTAACATTTCACAAACTTTTATTCCTACCCGCACTTATGGCTACAAAATGCACAGCTCTCATATAAAAGAGTGCATGGGGATCCTGGGTACAACCTCCCAGTGGTCAACCACTTTGTAAAAATGGAGACTGAACTCAGAAGACTGAGGATTTGAGAAACTTGAGTTCTGGTGCAAGCAGGTGACAGGGAATGATGGTCATGAAGTAGGCAGAAGAAACACTAAGAGGACCAATGTCCTGTGACAGCTGTATAATGTGCTCACAGCATTAAGTTGTGATTGTTACTGTTTTGGGAAAAGTCGCTGATAATAGAATCATAGAATCCCTACAGTACAGAAAGAGGCCATTCAGCCCATTGAGTCTGCACCGACCACAATCCCACCCAGGCCCTATACCCATAACCACATGCATTTACTCTAGCTAGTCCCCCTGACACTAAGGGAAATTTAGCACAGCCAATCAACCTAACCCGCACATTTTGTGGACTGTAGGAGGGAACCAGAGCGCCCGGTGGAAACCCACGCAGACACTGGGAGAACGTGCTGACTCCGCACAGCCAATGAGTCGAGGCTGGAATTGAACCAGGGTCCCTGGCGCTGTGAGCCTGCAGTGCTAACCACTGTGCCACTGTGCCCCCCAATAGATCGCGTCAGAGTGGAAGATGGCCAGTTGATGCAATGTAATGCACAGATGCAACATGAAGGACTAGTGCAATCGATCAGTGTGTAGACTAGGAAAGTATGGAATGCATTGGATGTCAATGTTAAAGAGCAGCAGAGAGAGCCACAATGGCATTTGATTGCTGCTCAGTTCACTGGAGATTGATTAATGCACTGAGACGTTCTTTAACAATCATTTTACAACACAAAAAAAAATCAGACACCAGATACTCAAATCACTAAAAGCAGTGGCAGAGATGAAAAAGGCCAAGCAAAAACAAACAAAACAATGGAATTCATTTCTAGAACTGTGGAATTGAAAAACAGAAGTTCTGTTAAATAAATAAGGTAAACGCAAAAATACTGCGGATGCGGGAATCGGAAACAAAAACAGAAAAATGCTGGAAAATCTCAGCAGGTCTGACAGCACCAGTAAAGTAAAGTTTATTTATTATTCACAAGTAGGCTGTAATAACTCCACGGAGACGAAAGTCCCGTCACCAAGTTACTTTATTTACACCATACATCTGTACACAGCCAGCTCTCCAGTTGCTCCCTGCTGAATGCAGGCTGGGAGTCTGACACACCTGCTTTAAATCGGGAGCATGAGGCTCCCTGATTTAACCATCAATTAGGACTCATCAGGTATCTCTTTTGATACCAACCAAATAAACTACCTCAAATTACCTTAGGGATAAATTAGAAGGGGCAGCTCCCTGAAAGGAAGGGAGAACAGCCCGAACCAAAAACAAAGATGCAAAGGAAACTTAAAACATTAAATCATAATGTGATTTTCAGGGTTTATAATACACCCCAGCCCCTGCGGTGCCCAGCGGGCGCGTAGGACTCATCAGGTATTTCTTTTGATACCAACCAAATAAACAAACTCAAATTAACTTAGGGACAAAGTAAAAGGGGCAGCTCCCCAAAAGGAAGGGGGGAACAGCCCGAACCAAAAACAAAGTCGAAAGGAAACTTAAAACATCAAACCAAAAGGTGATTATCGGGGTCGATAATACACGCCAGCCCCTGCGGTGCCCAGTGGGCACGTAGGACTCATCAGGTAGTTCATACTCGAGCAAGCCGACCTCATTAGCCTGGCTGAAGTCATCACAATCGCAAATGAAGTGACTGTGAAAATCCCCTAGTCGCCACACTCCGGCATCTGTTCAGGTACACTGAGGGAGAATTTAGCATGACCAATCCGCCTAACTCACACATCTTTCAGACTGTGGGAGGAAACCGGAGCGCCTGGAGGAAACCCACGCAGACACGGGGAGAATGTGCAGACTCTGCACAGACAGTGACCCAAGCCGGGAATCGAACCTGGGGTTCCTGGCGCAGTGAGGCAGCAGTGTGGTGAGAGAGTAGAGCCAATGTTTCGAGTCTGGATGACAGTTGGGCAGAGTTGAGAGGAAAGAGAGTCAGCAGAGATTTATACCATGAGGGTAGGGAGAGTGGTGTAATGGGACAAAGGGAATGTAAATGAGGATACAGAAAGCTGAGAAGGTGCTGAAAGTGTCCATTAAGTGATCAGAATGCGTGAATGGCAAAACAAAGGGACAGCACGGTAAAGGACTGCCTGAGGAATGTGGCAGTTGGCCTGAAGAGTGGGGTGGTTGGGGTGGGGGGTGGGGTTGGTGGGGGGGGGGGGGGGTGGAGGTGATGGTTGGGGGGGGGAGGCGGGGTGGTGGTGGAATGGAGAGCGATAAAATGGAGAATGAGATAAAATTGAAATAAAATAAATGGAAATGGTGTAGAGAGGAGAGGTTCTGCTCTGACACGGTGGCACAGTGGTTAGCACTGCTGCCTCACAGTGCCAGGGACCCGGGTTCGATTCCCGGCTTGGATGACTGTGTGAAGTTTGCACGTTCTCTCCGTGTCTGTGTAGGCTTCCTCCGGGTGCTCCGGTTTCCTCCCACAGTTCAAAGGTGTGCAGGTTAAGTTGATTGGCCATGTTCAATTGACCCTAGTTTAGGGGAGATTACCAGTGTAAATGATGTGGGGTGTTGGGGATAGGGTGGGATTGTTGTTGGTGCAGGCTCGATGGTCCGAATGGCCTCCTTCATTACTGATTCTATGATGTTTTGAAGTGGTTGAACTCAATGTTCATTCCGGAAGGCTGTAAATGTGCCTCATTGGAAGATGAGGTGCTGCTCCTCGAGCTTGCATTGTGAGTTCACTGGAACATTGCAACAGGGCAAGAATGGACATGTGGGCAGGAGAGCAGGGTGCAGTGTTGAAGTGGCAAGCGGCAGGAAGGTCTGGGTCCTGCTTGTGGAAGTTCTGTTACATTGAACCGTGATCAGACCACAGTTGGAATATTGTGAACAGACCTGGGGTGTGATTTTCCGGCCACGCTCACCTCAAGGCCAGAAATTCCCGGCCAAGGTCAATGGACCTTTGCATCGTCTGTCCCTGCCCGCTACGACTCCTGTGGCAGGCGGGACAGGAAAATTCCACCCCAGGTCCCCTTTTCTATAAACAGGACATCAAGACCTGGGAGAAGGTGCAAGAGACGTCAACAAGAATGAATAAGTTAAAGCAAAATACCGTGGATACTGGAAACCTGAAATAAAAAACAGGAAGTGCTGGAAATACTGAATAGTTAGAAAGAAGAGGCATATTCAACTCAAAACTTTAACTCTGTTTCTCACTCCACTCCTGGGTAGGTCTGGTACTTTCTGCTGTTATTTTAGATCTCCAACATCCGCTATATTTTGTTGTTATTTATAGAGAAACGGGCTGGAACTGAGATTCTATAGCAATCAGGAAAGATTAAACAGGCAGGGCTTTGGAAAAGAGAGGACTGAATGGTGACCTGACAGAGGTCTTGAGGGTTGTGAAAGGGTTTGATAGATAGATGTGGAAATGATGGGCGGAATTTCCCCAAAAAACAAAGTGTTGTAACAGTGAGAATACTGGAGCGATCCACACCGGTCTATCAGGCGCTCTCTGCACTGCAACCATCCCACACTTAGTCACTTTTTGGGAGAGCGGTGAGTTGTGTGTCGGTATTGAAGTGGGCGCGGGGGGAGGTGAATCCTAAACCGGTGAGCCCGGCTGCGATCAGCCACCATTTCGCAAGATTTGATAGTGTGCTGTCCCCCCACAGACATCGGGACCATTCCCCCCTCCTGTTCATTAGTGGCATGTTCCCCCACCCTCTCCCCAACATGGGTCGCCAGCATCTTAATAGTTAATTTAATCGTTTATTTATTTATTAGTCACAGGTAGTCTTACATTAACACCGCAATGAGATTACTGTGAAAAGATCGGAGTCCTCGGAATGGGTCCTCCTACATAAGGCCTGATATGCCCCCCTCCCTCCCGTCATGCCCCCATTTCATGCTCCACCCCTGCCTGCATAACCGCTCCCCCCCTTGCACAATCCCTGCATGACCACCCCCTGTCATGGCCCCACTCAGGTCCCCCCGTCATACCCTCCCCCCCCCTCCGCTCTAGCCCCCACTCACGCCCCATCCCTGCTCAGGCCCTACCACCTCTGCACTGTGTCTAGCACACTGGCAGTGGCCAACTGGGCTTCAATGGCCTCTGACCCCTCCCTGGCATGGTCACCATGTCAGGTCTCCCTCCGCTCGTGGAGACAAGGTCTGATTCACGTGCCGAACTTGCTAACAAGATTGAAATCCAGTCCATCTCATGCCCATTCTGGGCGTGATCCGATTTGCGCTTTTCGAAAGGGATCGAGACGATTGCAAACCGGCACTGGGCAGAAAACCGATTTTTAGACCGGCATAGTATTTTCCGGGATCAGTGCGATCCGCGCCAGGCACGGTGAAAATCCACCCCGATAGCCCCCACTTGTGGGCAAGACTGGAGGTTATAGATAGAAGATCGTCACCAATAAATCAAATGGGGCATTCAGGGGAAACTTACCCAGAGAGTGGTCAGATTACGGAACTGGCTAAAACAAACCAACGGTTCCGGCGAATCGGGTAGGCTCATGGAATAGAACTCATAGAATCCCGAAAGTACAGAAGGAAGCCATTCAGCCCATCAAGTCTGTACCGACTACGATCCCACCCAAGCCCGATTCCCATAACCCCATGCATTTGACTTGCTAATCCCCCTGACACTAAGGTCAATTTAGTATGGCCGATCCATCTAACCAGCACATCTTTGGAGTGTGGGAGGAAACAGGAGCACCCAGAGAAGACCCATGCAGACATGGGGAGAATGTGCAAACTCCACACAGACAGTGACCGGGGGACAGAAGTGAACCTGGGACACTGGCATTGTGAGGCAGTAGTGCTAGCCACTGTGCCACCGTGCTGCTCATTCCGTGCATTTAAGCAGAAGCTAGATAAACGGAGACAGCAGGATATGTTGATGGGTAAGATGAAGGAGGACAGAAAGAGGCTCATGCACAAGCAGAAAAGATTTACTAGGATGCTAGTGGGACTTGATGGATTGAGTTATAAGGACAGGCTGAATAGACTGGGACTTATTTCTCTGGAGCGTAGGAGGCTGAGGGGTGACCTTATAGAGGTCTATAAAATAATGAGGGGCATAGACAAGGTAGATAGTCAATATCTTTTCCCAACGGTAGGGGAGTCTAAAACTAGAGGGCATAGGTTTAAGGTGAGAGGGGAGGGATACAAAAGTTTCCAAAGGGGCAATCTTTTCACACAGAGGGTGGTGAGTGTCTGGAACAAGCTGCCATAGGCAGTAGTAGAGGCGGGTACAATTTTATCTTTTAAAAAGCATTTAGATAGTTACATGGGCATACAAAGAACAAAGAACAATACAGCAAAGGAACAGGCCCTTCGGCCCTCCAAGCCCGTGCCGCTCCCTGGTCCAAACGAGACCATTCTTTTGTATCCCTCCATTCCCACTCCGTTCATGTGGCTATCTAGATAAGTCTTAAATGTTCCCAGTGTGTCCGCCTCCACCACCTTGCCCGGCATCGCATTCCAGGCCACCAACACCCTCTGTGTAAAATACGTCCTTCTGATATCTGTGTTAAACCTCCCCCCCTCACCTTGAACCTATGACCCCTCGTGAACGTCACCACCGATCTGGGAAAAAGCTTCTCACCGTTCACCCTATCTATGCCTTTCATAATTTTATACACCTCTATTAGGTCACCCCTCATCCTCTGTCTTACCAGTGAGAACAACCCCAGTTTACCCAACCTTTCCTCATAACTAAGCCCTTCCATACCAGGCAACATCCTGATAAACTCCTCTGCACTCTCTCTAAAGCCTCCACGTCCTTCCGTTAGTGTGGCGACCAGAACTGGGCGCAGTATTCCAAATGCGGCCGAACCAACGTTCTATACAACTGCAACTTCAGACCCCAACTTTTATACTCTATGTCCCGTCCTATAAAGGCAAGCATGCCATATGCCTTATTCACTACCTTCTCCACCTGTGACGTCACCTTCAAGGATCTGTGGACTTGCACACCCAGGTCCCTCTGCGTATCTACACCCTTTATGGTTCTGCCATTTATCGTATAGCTCCCCCCTACGTTAGTTCTACCAAAATGCATCACTTCGCATTTATCAGGATCGAACTCCATCTGCCATTTCTTTGCCCAAATTTCCAGCCTATCTATATCCTTCTGTAGCTTCTGACAATGTTCCTCACTATCTGCAAGTCCAGCCATTTTCGTGTCGTCCACAAACTTACTGATCACCCCAGTTACACCTTCTTCCTGATCGTTTATATAAATCACAAACATGTTGGGGATGTTGGGTATAGAGGGATATGGGCCAAATGCCGGCAATTGGGATTAGCTTAGGGATTTAAAAAAAAATAAGGGTGGCAAGGACAAGTTGGGCCAAAGGGCCTGTTTCCATACTGTAAACCTTTATGACTCTATGACAAATACTAGCATTGATCTGCTGGGCTGAATGGCCTGTCACTGTGCTCTGAAGTAATATAAAAGTCCCATTTGAATAGTGCAGCTCAGCATTCCATGAACCTGAAGGAATTAAAATTGGATCTTGGGAGCAAATAAAAATTACATCAGTCTTTATTATATCAGTTCCATACCCGTGCTTTTAAACCAGTGTCAATTAGACCAACACGTGAAGAAGTTCTGCTTAATATGTAATAGAGATTGGGAGACATTATTACTCCAGCTATAAATAGGGGAACGAAGTAAAAAGCAAGAGTGAATTAAAATTAGAGCATGCCAACACTCATCTTCCTTTGAGCTGGAATAACGATGGATTAGAATACTTTCCATGAGGGTTTTTCTTTTGTTCCATGTCACTGATTGCATTGGCAACTTGTTGTGCATACATTCCCATCATCAGAAGCACAGATATGGTACATCGAAGCGACCAAAATGATTGATCGAATGATCAGCCATCCCAAGATGTGATTAATCTTGATATCTAATTATCCATTCCATGTCATTTATTCCACCAAAGAGATTCATTTAATCAACGTTACTTCTGCAAGAAAGCTAGATCCCTTTTCATTTCGACACTGAGGAGACATTTCCCAAAGACATCATTTTTTTTTTTGTGAGCACTGAACACAAGAGAGAGGGAGAGAAAAAAAGCTGGCTAAATTGTACGACTAGAAAAGAAAGCACAACTTAATTATATTTTCTTCAGAGCCTAATGAATAAATTATCTGTGCTGCCGGGCTTTTTAGTTTACAGTGAATTCATTACTTTTTTACTTCAAGCCTCAGATCAGTGCGGAATCAATTCAATCTCAGCCTTTGGAACTGACTGATGATTTGAGTTGAGTTGCCAATCTTGCCACTCAACACCATTCAATCGTCAGCTGAATCGAAAAAACAAAGGTACAACAGTTCAGTTAATTTCATTCCACATGTGTTAGAGTGAGGCACCATCTCCAGCATGAATTCCGCCTGATTTTTTAAGTGATCCTGCACTGCACTCATCTCCCTCATCCCAACAAGAGCACCTGTCAGCTGCACCTTGTTAAACGGCACTTGTGATTACAGCCTATCTTACCTGATCTTTCGACTCTCAGCTGGCGACAGGAGGGATGGGAAGCAGCAAGCCAATGAAACCGGAGCAAGGATTGATTCTCTGATCAGGTTCGCCTCTTGCGGTGAGGTGGTTAATGCACTGCCGGGTGCCCTCAAAGGTCCTTGGTGTCACTGCATCAGAGAGAAAGTGGGGCTGAGGCAGATTGCACCGTGTCCATTCCCGGTGCTCGAGACAGGACCCTGCTTCTATTTTTTTGAAAAGGACTGACTCATCCTCTGGTCCCTGACACTATGCTTGTCTGAACTAAACAGGCAGTCCGCTTGAGCCGGACGCAGAAGGGTCACAGATCGTCCTGACCAGACTGGTCAAAAGCGCATATGAGCTGTCAACAGTAAAGCTTCAGGAGCAGGCCAGCCTTTTTAGCTCTTTATGTGGCTGTTCTGTTTGCTTGAAGTAATGCTTGCTTGTCCATTTCACAATAAAAGCTGGTTTCAAGCCCCTCCTCCGAGCCCACTCACAGCTGTGAAAAACTTGCCACAAATTCTTAACCAGCACGTTACCTGCACCTCAGCTAAATCCCACACTGCACGGTGGCACAGTGGTTAGTACTGCTGCCTCACAGCACCAGGGACCCGATTTCGATTCCCGGCCTGGGTCACTGTCTGTGTGGAGTTTGAACGTTCTGCCTGAGTCTGAGTGGGTTTCCTTCAGGTGCTCCGGTTTCCTCCTACAGTCCAAAGACGTGCAGGTTAGGTGCATTGGCCATGCTCAATTGCCGCCTTGTGTCCAGGGATGCATAGGTTAGCGGGATTAGCAGGGTAAATATGTGGGACTACGGGGATAGGGGCCAGGTGGGATTTTTTTTGGTCCAGACTCGATGGGCCAAATGGCCTCCTTCGACACTGGAAGGTTTCTATGGTTTTTAAACAAGCTGAACCCGACTCAATGAGTTAACCCGAGTTAATTCTCCAGGGAGGACACAGCAACTTCAAAGGTTCTTATGGATTTCTATTTTCAATATTAGCTATTAAAATGTGGCACAGAATTCTCGGAATATTTAATTCAGCGAGAAGTTGTTTCTTTTCCCGTATTTTTTTTTGCATGTTGGGCTGCAATCGTGTTTGGGAAAGACACAGTTACAGTAACAGTTACAGGTCAGTTGTAGTTGCCTCGTATGAGCCATTACTATTTCATAAAGCAACTTTTAAAGGAATATTGCAGGGGAAATGGATTAATTGGCTGCAAGCTGGGAATCTTGTCGGGAGGAAGTCTTGTGGCGTAATGGGTAGCATCCCTACCGCCAAATCGAAAGATGTGAGCTCGCGGCCCATCCCAGGTGATGAAGCTGCATTAATTATGCAGCAACTTGCAAATCCTTCCAACACACAAGCAGTACCAGAGCTCGAGATACCTGGGGAGTCATGTAATGGAAAGAATGTTGGAGCTTCTACCAGAAAGCTCCAAACTTTTTTTGTTATTTGTTCGTTCATGGGATGTGGGTATCGCTGGCTGGGCCAGTATTTATTGCCTATCCCTGATGCCATTTAAGAGTCACCCACATTGCTGTCACTCCGGAGCCACATGTAGGCCAGACCAGGTAAAGACGGCAGATTTCCTTCCCTAAAGGACATGCGTCAACCAGATGAGTTTTTAGACAATGGTTTCATAATCATCAGTAGATTCTTAATTTCAGATTTTTAAAAAATTAAATTCAAGTTTCACTACATGCATTGTGGGATTTGAACCCAGGTCCCCAGAGAATTACCCTGGGTTTCTGGATTGCTAGTCTAGTGGCAATCCCACTACGCCACCACCTGGGATGATCAGTAAGTTTGCGGACGACACAAAAATGGCTGGACTTGCAGATAGTGAGGAACATTGTCAGAGGCTACAGAAGGATATAGATAGGCTGGAAATTTGGGCAAAGAAATGGCAGATGGAGTTCAATCCAGATAAATGCGAAGTGATGCACTTTGGTAGAACTAACGTAGGGGGGAGCTATACGATAAATGGCAGAACCATGAAGGGTGTAGATACGGAGAGGGACCTGGGTGTGCAAGTCCACAGATCCTTGAAGGTGACGTCTCAGGTGGAGAAGGTAGTGAAGAAGGCATATGGCATGCTTGCCTTTATAGGACGGGGCATAGAGTATAAAAGTTGGGGTCTGATGTTGCAGTTGTATAGAACGTTGGTTCGGCCGCATTTGGAATACTGCACCCAGTTCTGGTCGCCACACTACCAGCAGGACGTGGAGGCTTTAGAGAGAGTGCAGAGGAGGTTTACCAGGATGTTGCCTGGTATGGAAGGGCTTAGTTATGAGGAGAGATTGGGTAAACTGGGGTTGTTCTCACTGGAAAGACGGAGGATGTGGGGGTGACCTAATAGAGGTGTATAAAATTATGAAAGGCATAGATAGGGTGAACGGTGGGAAGCTTTTTCCCAGGTCGGTGGTGACGTTCACGAGGGGTCATAGGTTCAAGGTGAGGGGGGGGAGGTTTAACATGGATATCAGAAGGACGTATTTTACACAGAGGGTGGTGGGGGCCTGGAATGCGCTGCCGGGCAAGGTGGTGGAGGCGGACACACTGGGAACGTTTAAGACTTATCTAGATAGCCACATGAATGGAGTGGGAATGGAGGGATACAAAAGAATGGTCTAGTTTGGACCAGGGAGCGGCGCGGGCTTGGAGGGCCGAAGGGCCTGTTCCTGTGCTGTATTGTTCTTCGTTCTTTGTTCTTTGTTCCCCATGCACCATGTGTAGGTGAAGATATACGATGCCATTATGACTTCTACACCTTGAGTGAACTGCAACAGACCACAAGAATGTTGCAGCATTCCACAATGTGGCCTCCAAATTTGGGATCTTCTGGTTCCTCCCGCCCAGGAACCGGAAATTCCTGTCTGAGGTCAGAGCCATTTGGTAGGATTTTCCACACTCCCCATTGCGTGGTTTGATGCATTGGAGGCAGCCTCCCATTGGCAGGTGGCGGGATCTTTTGGTCCCGCCTCTGTCAATGCGACTTCCCATTGTTCGCATCCCTCGCTGTCGGGACAATGGTCAGAAAATTCCACCAAGTGTCTTTGATCCCTGCTGTAGATTCCATTCTTGACCAATTCCATCCCTTTCCCTGGTCACTGTCTGAAGCCGAACTAAACTATTTGTACATTTGCTGCCCTGAACTTGGTTTCTAACCCCAATTGCTCTTACATGGAAACATAGAAACTGGAAGCAGGAGTAGGCTATTCGGCCCTTGGAGCCTGCTTCGTCATTCATCTTAATCATGGCTGATCATCGAATTCAATATCCTGATCCCTCCTTCCTCCCATATCCCTTGATCCCTTTAGCCCCAAGAGCTATATCTAATTTCTCCTTGAAATCACACAATGTTTTGGTCTCAGTTACTTTCTGTAATAGTGAATTCCACACATTCACCACCCTCTGGGTGAAGAAATTTCTCCTCACCTCAGTTCTAAAAGGTTTACCCCTTATCCTAAAACTATGATCCATAGTTCTGGACTCCTCCACCATCGGGAACATTCTTTCTGAATCTACCCTGTCTAACCCTGTTAGAATTTTATAAGTTTCTATGAGATCCCCTCTCACTCTTCTAAACTCCAGTGAGTATAATCCTAACTGACTTAGTCTTTCCTCATATGACAGACCTGCCATCCCAGGAATAAACCTTTGCTGTGCTCCCTCTATAGCAAGGACATCCTTCCTCAGATAAGGACACCAAACCTGCACACAATACTCCAGGTATGGCCTCACCAACGCCCGATACCATTGCAGCAAAACATTCCTATCCCTGCACTCAAATTCTCTTGCTGTGAAGGCCAACATACCACTTGCCTTCTTTACCGCCTGCTGTATCTGCACGCTTACTTTCAGCGACTGATGCTTGAGGACACCAAGGTCTCGCTGAGTATCCACCTCTCTCAATCGACAGCCATTGAGGTAATAATCTAACTTCCTATTATTGCTATCAAAGTGGATGACCTCACATTTATCCACGTCATACTGCATCAGCCATGCAGATGCCCTCACGCTCAGCCTGTCCTCTTGTGCGGCACCTACATTTAAAACACTCTAAAATGGAGGTTGTTGTTGAAGGGCACTAACAAACCTATTGCTCGAGGCTGCCTCTGCCTCTGAAAAATAAGCAGTGGGGTGGCCTGAAAATCCTCCCCTTTTTTTAAGACAATCCCAGCTTTTCAATGGTTCTGAATTCCCTACTGTATTTCCTGATGACTATCATATTTGTGGCCACTGCAGCAGCACAGTGGTTAGCACTCCTACCTTACAGAGCCAGGAACTCAGGTTCAATTCCCAGCCTCGGCTCACTGTGTGGAATTTGCACGTTCTCTCCGTGTTTGCGCGGGTTTCCTCCGGGTGCTCCGGTTTCCTCCCGTGGTGTCCTTATCTGAGGAAGGATGTCCTTGCTATAGAGGGAGTACAGCAAAGGTTTACCAGGCTGATTCCTGGGATGGCAAAGATATGTGGGTTAGATGGACCAGCCATGCTAAATTGCACCTTAGTGTCCAAAGGTGTGTAAGTTAAGTAGATTAGCCATGATAAATGTGCAGGTTTGCAGGGATAGAATTGGAGCAAGGGTCTGTGTATGAGGCTTTTTCAGGGAGTTGGTGCAGACCCGATGGGCTGAATGGCCTGCTTCTGCACAGTTAGGGATCTATGGTTCTATCATTGCACTTTTTCTACAATAGGAAATATTCTGTCTGCATCCACTCCAAACAAACTTTTCATAATTTTAATGACCTCCCTCGACTAGCTTTCCCCCAATCTTCTTTTTTCAAGAGAAAAGGGACCTAGCGTGTGAATCCTTTCCTGATATGTATTCCCATGCATTTTTGATATCACCTTTGCAAGCCTGCATCCTCTCCAGCTCCTCTGGAACCATTTTATCAAAGGGCGACCAAAACTACTCATACTACTCCAAATATAGACTAAGCAAGGTTTGAGTCAGGTTCAGCACATCTTCCCTGATTTCCAGATCTATCCCCCCAGTAATAAAGCCTAGGTCTTGGCTTTGATAATTGGAGAGCTTTGCCTAGAATTGTTTCCCAATGCATTGTGGGGGGGGGGATTTTCCAGCCACACTCGCCCCAAAACCGGAAACTCCTGCCCAAGGTCAATGAACCTTTGCATGGTCTATGTTGCACCCACTACAATTCCCATGACGGGGGTGGGGAGGGAACAGGAAAATTCCCCCCATTGGGTAAAAATATACTGGGATAAGAGAAGTAGGGACAAGTGGGAAGGCAATGACCTCGTGGTAATGTCGCTAGACTATGAATCACAAACTCAGAAATGTTCTGAGGACCTGGGTTCAAATCCCACCATGGCAGATGGTGGAATTTGAGTTCAATAAAAATATCTGGAATTAGGAATCTACTGAAAAACTAATCTGGTTCACTAATGTCCTTTAGGAAAGGAAATCTGCCTTCCTACCCGGTCTGGCCTACAGGTGACTCCAGAGCCACAGCAAAGTGGTTGACTCTCAATTGCCCTCTGAAATGGCCTTGCAAGCCGCTCAGTTCAATTTTTGTAATTAAGAATCTACTGATAACCATTGTTGATTGTAGGAAAAACCCATCTGGTTCACTAATATCCTTTAAGGAAGGAAATCTGCTGCCCTTACCCGGTCTGGCCTACACGTGACTCCAGAGCCACAGCAATGTGGTCGACTCTCAACTGCCTTCCAAGGACAACTAAGGATGGGCAATAAATGCTGGCCAGCCAGTGACACACATGTCCCATAAATGAATTTTTAAAAGTGACCATAAGAAATAGGAACAATGTTATGCCATTCAGCCCCTTGAGCCTGCTCCACTATTCAATAGGTTCATGACTGATCTGACATTCCTCACGTCCACTTTCCAAATCTTTCCCCATGACCCTTGGTTCCCTTATCTTTACAGGCGGGAATATCAAACCACCAGACTTTGCAGTATTTGCTGTCCAGACACTCCAGTGCTGTTGGATATTTTTTTATTCACTCATGGGACATGGGCGTTCCTGGCGGGCCAGCATTTACTGCCCATCCTTAGTTGCCTGAGGGCAGTTGAGAATCAACCACATTGCTGTGGCTCTGGAGTCACATGTAGACCAGACCAGGTAAGGACGGCAGATTTCCTTCCCTAAAGAACATTAGTGAACCAGATGTGTTTTTCCGACAATCGACAATGGTAGATTCTTAATTGCAGATACTTTTTCTTGAATTCAAATTCCGCCATCTGCCTTGGCGGGATTCGGACCCAGGTCCTGAGAGCAACATCTGGGTTTCTGGATTAGTAGTCTAGTGATAATACCATGAGGCCATTGCCTCGCTAACATGGTTAGCACTGCTGCCTCACAGCGCCAGGGACCCGGGTTCGATTCCCAGCTTGGGTCACTGTCTGTATGGAGTTTGCACATTCTCCCCGTGTCTGCGTGGGTTTACTCCGGGTGCTCAGGTTTCCTCCCACAGTCGGAAAGACATGCTGGTTAGGTGCATTGTCCTTGCTAAATTCTCCCTCAGTGCACCCCAAACAGGCGCTGGAGTGTGGCGACTAGGAGATTTTCACAGTAACTTCATTGCAGAGTTAATGTAAGCCTACTCGTGACACTAATAAATAAACTTTAAACTTTAAACTGGACCCAAGAATATGCTTCAGTTCGAGAGTGAACTCCGTTACATTCCAACAGTGGCTACACATCAAATAGTACTATTTCTTGTCTGCGAGTTGTTGTGGAACATTCTGAGGCTGTGACAGGTTGCTACACAATATCAGTTCTGCAAACAAAAACCCTCCTGCCACCACCAGCAGCTCAAAATAATAACCGCTATCCGTTTAAGGCACGCATCCGTTTTTTTCCTTCTTTTGAAATCCAGAACGGCTCCTGTTTACATCAATCTGGACAGGCAAACTCTTCTACCTCGATGCAAATACACGGCCAGTGCCACCGTGGGAGCTCCGTCTGTTGGCATGGCAACAGAATAGTTTATTCACGGCGAGAAAGATGAGCCTCAAAGCTACAGAAAGGGTCATGGCATCTTGGGGAAGATTAAATAATTTGAAGAAAATAATAACCGGTCTCGTCACATTTTCATAAATTTACAAATATTAGGGGGGGGGAGTTCTCCCACCACAGGAATCGTAGCCGGGTGTGGGGGGTCGGGGGTCGGGGGTCGGGGGGGGGTCGGGGGGGTCGGGGGGGCGAACCACGCAAAGGTCCATTGACCTCGGATGGGATTCTCCAGTTTTGGGGCAGGCGTGGCCAGAGAATCCCACCCATGTCAGTCACTGCGTTTCCCTTTAAGAACAGTATTCTTGGATTCACTAAAAGAGCAGAGAAACTTTAAAACTCAGTTTAAAAAAAAAGTCCAAGCCTGAACATCCACAGAGCGCAGAGGCCTTATTAAATCTGAAATGCTATTTTTTTTTACTTTTAATTTCCCTGGTATGAAATGAAGCCAAAGATCTTCACCACCTGCTGAGAGACACTGCATGGAACTGGTTGTGATAAGTCACATCCTGTTCTGTGCGACCATGCAAGGACATCTTTAATCAGCCCGACGGCCTTGTCTAACATATTTAATAAGAAATGGAAACACAAAAGGGATGTTGTTCAGCCACACCAAAGCACACAGCTTCACATTCCGTGATTCACACTGATTTACATTCCCTCATTTAGACTGTATCCACAACATTCCCGGATTTACACTGTATCCACAACATTCCCGGATTTACATTGTATCCACAACTTTCCCGGATTTACACTGTATCCACAACTTTCCCGGATTAACACTGTATCCACAACATTCCCGGATTTACACTGTATCCACAACATCCCGTATTTACACTGTATCCACAACTTTCCCGGATTTACACTGTATCCACAACTTTCCCAGATTTACACTGTATCCACAACATTCCCTGATTTCCACTGAATCCACAACATTCCCTGATTTACACTGTATCCACAACTTTCCCGGATTAACACTGTATGCACAATTTTCCCTCATTAACACTGTATCCACAACATTCCCTGATTTCCACTGAATCCACAACATTCCCTGATTAACACTGTATCCACAACTTTCCCTCATTAAGACTGTATCCACAATTTACCGAGATTAACACTGTATCTACAACATTCCTTGATTTCCACTGAATCCACAACTTTCCCAGATTAACACTGTATCCAGAACATTCCCTGATTAACACTGTATCCAGAACATTCCCTGGTTAACACTGTATTCACAGCTTTCCCGGATTAACACTGTATTCACAACTTTCCCGGATTAACACTGTATCCACAACATTCCCTGATTTACACACAATCCTCAACATTCCCTGATTTACACACAATCCACAACATTCCCGGATTTACACTGTATTCACAACATTCCCGGATTTACACTGTATTCACAACTTTCCCGGATTAACAATGTATCCACAGCTTTCCTGGATTAACAATGTATCCACAACATTCCCTGATTTACACACAACCCACAACATTCCCTGATTAACACTGTAACCACAACATTCCCGGATTTACACTGTATCCACAGCATTCCCGGATTGTGGAGCTCGAGCAAGGTGTAAAATCCCTCCCAATGTGACCAAACCATATGTCCCACCCTTTGGATTACGCGTCCAGTGAGATTACCAATACACCACCATCTCGCCATATAGAATCATAGAAAGAATCATAGAAACCCTACAGTACAGAAAGAGGCCATTCAGCCCACTGGGTCTGCACCGACCACAATCCCTCCCAGGCCCTACCCCCATATCCCTACATATTTACCCGCTAATCCCTCTAACCTATACATCTCAGGACACTAAGGGCAATTTTGTTTTTTTTTAGCATGGCCAATCAACCTAACCCGCACATCTTTGGATTAACACTTTGGATTAACACTTTGGATTAACACTGTTTGTAACATGTTAATATCTGAACAAAATTTAAAATTAGGCTTTGATTCTATCCTTCATTGCCTGGTCATGAGAGGTATAACGGATAATCTGGCAACGATGGCAACATGATTTGTACAAGCTTGCTCAAATCACAATCAACTCATAGAATCATAGAATCACTACAATGCAGAAGAGGCCATTCGGTTCAACAAGTCTGCATCGATTCTCTGACAGAGTATCTTATCTAGGCCTTATCCCTGGAACCCCATGTATTTACCCCACTAATCCCCCTAACCTCCACATCTTGGGACACTAGGGGGCAATTTAGCATGGCTAATCCACCTAACCTGCATATCTTCGGAGATTGGGAGGAAACCGGAGCACCCGGAGGGAACCCATGCAGTCACAGGGAGAAGGTGCAAACTCCACAAAGACAGTCACCAACGGTCGGAATCGAACCTGGGTTCGAGGCGCTGTGAGGCAGCAGTGTGAATCACTCTGTCACCATCCCTATACTTTGGACCCCTTTCCCGACATTACTTCCATTACAGCAGTGACTACATTTGAAAAAATGAATTCATTTTGTGGTGACCCACTGTAACTACATGTGTAAGCCTGGACACACCCATGCTGCACCTGGCCCGAGACTCCTCCCTTTCCACCTGAGACTCCTCCCTTTCCACCAGAGCGAGGTATAAAGGTTATGGTTCCTCCTCCTCGCCTCAGTCTAGGCCAGGTCAGCTACAAGGGTCTGCTCCTGTTCTTTGTGAATAAAAGCCTGTTAATTTCACTCACTCACTGGAGTCCTCGTATCGTGATTGATAGTGCATCAATTCTATTCACAAAAAAAACCAGAATGGAGCAACTTCTAAAGCCCGATACTTTAAACCTGGATCCGCAAGCTGTGGGAGCCGCCAACAGCTTTAATCACTGGCTGAAGTGCTTCAAAGCCTTCCTCGGAGCCTCCACTGCCGTCTGGTCCGATGCAGACAAGCTGCACGTGTTCAACGCCCGGGTAAGCGATGCAGTTTATGCCAACATTTGTGACGCAGAAACATACGCGGACGCGCTAGCGCTCCTAAAGAGCCAATACAGCCAACAGACAATCGAAGTCTACGCCAGGCACCTTCTGGCTACCCGAAAACAGCGGCCGGGAGAAACAAACGCACAGTTTCTCCGCGAACTATGTGCACTCGGCAGGGCCTGTAACTGCAAGGCTGTATCCGCTGCGCAGTATACGGAGGACTTAATCTGCGATGCCTACGTTACGGGCATTGCATCCAACTATATTCGGCAGCGCCTGCTAGAACAAGGTGGGCTAGATCTACCAAAAACTGTGACACTCGCTGAATCCCTAGAAGTGGCATCCCGTAACCTCGAGGCGTACGCACCCGATCATGTGACATCGTGGGCCTCACAGCCACGACCATCCCAGTACCTAGGAGGGCCACAGACTTATGCCACACAGCGCCCCACCAACGACTCGACTGCGGCGGCTGTTGCAGGTCCGAAGTGCTATTTTTGCAGTCTGGGGAAACATCCCCGACAACGCTGCCCGGCAAGGGAGGTGTTCTGCTCTGGGTGCGGAAAGAAAGGCTACTATGCGAAAGTCTGCAGGGCAAAGTCGGCCTCGAAACCAAACAGCGCAGCGTGTGACCCGAGGGAACAGAAAATCCGAACGCCATCAGCTGCGTGTGACTCAAGGGAGCCGCCATGTTGGACACCATCGACCATGTGTGAGTCCAGGGAGCCGCCATTTAGGATGCCATCGGTCGCGTGGGAGTCAAGGGGGCCGCCATCTTGGACGCCGTCGGCCGCATGCGAGACAAGGGAGCCGCCATTTTGGACGCCGGTCGATGATTCTCCGGGATCCACGGTGGCAGCGGTCCAGCTGGACCAGTCTCGTCCGCATCAGCTCGCCAGGTCCATGATGGACATCCAGGTAAACGGCCGTGTGGGAAATTGTTTGTTTGACTGCGGGAGTACGGAGAGCTTCATCCACCCCAATACTGTGCGCCGCTACGCCCTTTCGGTGCGGCCAGTCAAACAAACCATTTCCTTGGCCTCTAAGTCCCGCTCGGTGGATGTCCTCGGGTATTGTGTGGTGACCCTTATGGGTCGGGGGACCGAGTATGCAAATTTTAAGCTCCTGGTACTGCCACAACTCTGCGCTCCCGTACTCCTAGGGCTCGATTTCATGACCCATCTTCGGAGTGTCACAACGGGCCTCTTCCCCCGATCTCTGTCTGCAACCCACAATTCCTAGACTGCCCACCGCGCACCACTTGCGGCCTTTCAACCCTCCAAGTCACCCCTCCACCGCTATTCGAACACCTCACCCCCGAGTGTAAGCCCATTGCCACTAAGAGCAGACGGTACAGTGCGGGGGACAGGACCTTCATTAGGTCTGAGGTCCAGTGGCTCCTGAAGGAAGGGATCATTGAGGCGAGCACCAGCCACTGGAGAACGCAGGTGGTAGTGGTCAAAACTGGGGAGAAACACCGGATGGTCATCGATTACAGTCAGACCATCAACCGGTACATGCAGCTGCATGCGTATCCCCTTCCGCGCATATCCGACATGGTCAATCGGATTGCGCAATACCGGGTGTTCTCCACGATTGACCTCAAATCGGCCTACCACCAGCTCCCCATCCGCCCGGAGGACCGCAAATATACGGCTTTCGAGGCGGATGGCCGCCTCTACCACTTTCTTAGGGTTCCCTTCGGACTCACCAATGGGGTCTCGGTCTTCCAGCGCGAAATGGACCGAATGGTGGACCAGAACGGGCTGTGGGCCACCTTCCCGTACCTGGATAATGTCACCATCTGCTGCCATGATCAGCAGGACCACGACGCCAACCTTAACAAATTCCTTCGTACGGCCGCTCTCCTAAATCTGACCTACAATAAGGAGAAGTGTGTCTTCCGCACTCACCGCCTCGCCATCCTGGGATATGTAGTGGAGAACGGGGTCATTGGCCCCGATCCTGACCGCATGCGCCCCCTCATGGAACTTGCCCTTCCCACCACTCTTAAAGCACTGAGGAGATGCCTGGGCTTCTTCTCATACTACGCCCAGTGGGTCCCTAATTACGCGATAAGGCCCGTCCGTTTATCAAATCCACCCTTTTTCCCCTGTCGGGAGAGGCTCGCTCGGCCTTTGACCGCATCAAAGCGGACATCGTGAAGGCCACGATGCACGCTGTGGACGAGTCAATCCCCTTTCAGGTGGAGAGTGATGTGTCTGACTTCGCCCTGGCCACCACCCTTAACCAGGCGGGCAGACCTGTAGCCTTCTTCTCACGAACCCTTCAGGGCTCGGAGATTCGACACTCCTCTGTCAAGAAGGAGGCTCAGGCCATCGTCGAAGCAGTGCAACACTGGTGCCACTACCTAGCTGGCCGACAGTTCACCTTGCTCACGGACCAACGATCGGTGGCTTTCATGTTCAACAACGCACAGAGGGGCAAGATTAAGAATGATAAGATACTGAGGTGGAGATTGAGCTCTCCACCTACAATTATGATATCTTATACCGGCCCGGGAAGCTCAATGAGCCTCCGGACGCTCTGTCTCACGGAACATGTGCCAGCGCGCAGGTGAACCAACTACAGACTCTCCACAATGACCTCTGTCACCCGGGGGTCACCAGGCTCTACCATTTTATCAAGGCCCGTAACCTGCCCTATTCTGTTGAGGATGTCCGGTCTATAACCAGACACTGCCCGGTCTGCACAGAGTGTAAGGCGCACTTCTATCGGCCGGACAGGGCACACCTCATAAAAGCCACCCACCCCTTTGAACGCCTCAGTGTCAATTTCAAAGGGCCCCTTCCTTCTTCTGACTGCAACATCTATTTCCTCAACGTTATAGATGAGTACTCCCGATTCCCCTTTGCCATTCCCTGCTCGGACATGACCTCAACCACGGTCGTCAAGGCCCTGCACGGCCTCTTCACCCTGTTCGGTTACCCTAACTACATCCACAGCGACCGGGGATCCTCATTCATGAATGATGAGCTGCGTCAGTACCTGCTCTCTAAGGGCATAGCCTCGAGTAGGACTACCAGCTACAACCCCAGGGGTAACGGGCAGGTAGAGAGGGAGAACGTGACAGTCTGGAAGGCCGTTTTACTAGTGCTACGGTCTAAAGGCCTCCAGTCTCCCGCTGGCAAGAAGTCCTCCCCGATGCACTGCATTCAATTCGGTCCCTCCTGTGTACGTTACACCAATGCCACCCCTCATGAGCGGATGTTTGCTTTCCAGAGGAAGTCCTCCTCGGGGATCGCACTGCCGTCGTGGCTGGCGTACCCAGGCCCCGTTCTGCTCCGGAGGCATGTACGACCCCATAAGTCGGACCCCCTGGTTGAAAAGGTCCAGCTCCTCCACGCCAACCCCCAATCTGCCTATGTGGCGTACCCCGATGGGCGGGAGAACACGATGCACTATCCGGGACCTGGCGCCTGCGGGTGCCCCGGAGCCCACTATGACCCCCCACCCCACATCCTTAGACCCCTCTGTTCAGGTAGCACCAGGTCCGCTTACATCTTTGCCCCTTGTACGCAGCTCGCCTGAGCCCCCGGAGTCACCGCGCAGGACCCGACCAGAAGGGACGACGGCGGATTCGAGCGGTTCCAGCCTGCCATCAGAAGCAACACCTCAACTGGTACTGCGGCGGTCACAATGACTGATCAAGCCGCCCGACAGGCTGATCCTGTGAAGGGACGATGCCTTACCTCAGTTTCGTGACTCTTGTGTATATATATATATATCTTCATACCTCTGTACATATGGTTCCACCCACCCCGCCGGACTCTTTTTTTAAAGGAGGGGTGAATGTGGTGAACCACTGTAACTACATGTATATGCCTGGACACACCCATGCTGCACCTGGCCCAAGACTCCTCCCTTTCCACCTGAGACTCCTCCCTTTCCACCAGAGTGAGGTAAAAAGGTGATGGTTCCTCCTCCTCGCCTCAGTCTAGGCCAGGTCGGCTACAAGGGTGTGCTCCTGTCCTTTGTGAATAAAATTGATGCACTATCAATCACGATATGAGGACTCCAGTGAGTGAGTGAAATTAACAGGCTTTTATTCACAAAGAACAGGAGCAGACCCTTGTAGCTGACCTGGCCTAGACTGAGGCGAGGAGGAGGAACCATCACCTTTATACCTCGCTCTGGTGGAAAGGGAGGAGTCTCGGGCCAGGTGCAGCATGGGTGTGTCCAGGCATACACATGTAGTTACAGTGGTTCACCACAAAATGAAATCATTTTTTCAAATGTAGTCACTGCTGTAATGGAAGTAATGTCGGGAAAGGGGTCCAAAGTATAGGGATGGTGACAGAGTGATTCACACTGCTGCCTCACAGCGCCTGGAACCCAGGTTCAATTCCGACCGTTGGTGACTGTCTTTGTGGAGTTTGCACCTTCTCCCTGTGACTGCATGGGTTCCCTCCGGGTGCTCCGGCTTCCTCCCAATCTCCGAAGATATGCAGGTTAGGTGAATTAGCCATGCTAAATTGCCCCCTAGTGTCCCAAGATGTGGAGGTTAGGGGGATTAGTGGGGTAAATACATGGGGTTCCAGGGATAAGGCCTAGATAAGATACTCTGTCAGAGAATCGATGCAGACTTGTTGAGCCGAATGGCCTCTTCTGCATTGTAGTGATTCTATGATTCTATGAGTTGATTCTGATTTGAGCAAGCTTGATCTAATCATGTTGCCATCGTTGCCAGATTATCTGTTATACCTCTCATGACCCGGCAATGAAGGATAGAATCAAAGCCAAATTTTAAATTTTGTTCAGATATGAACATGTTACAGTGTTAATCCAAAATGTGCGGGTTAGGTTGATTGGACACACCCATGCTGCACCTGGCCCGAGACTCCTCCCTTTCCACCTGAGACTCCTCCCTTTCCACCAGAGCGAGGTATAAAAGTGATGGTTCCTCCTCCTCGCCGCAGTCGAGGCCAGGTCAGCTACAAGGATGTGCTCCTGTTCTTTGTGAGTAAAAGCCTGTTAATTTCACTCACTCACTGGAGTCCTCGTATCGTGATTGATAGTGCATCACTTTTTTAATGGTTTCTTGAGAAAATGAAAGGTTAAATATATATTTATGAGTTCTTTCTTGCTTAACACCCTCATGTCTCGAAAGCAATGTCCAGCTGTTCTTAGTCAATAACCAATGGGAGATTTTTAAAAATTCATTTGCAGGTTGTAGGCATCTCACGAGGGCAATATTTATTAACCATCCCTCATTGCAAATTCTTCCTTGATCCTTTTCGACTGAAAATATTGTTCATATTTCTACCTCATTCGACCTTTCTTTCCAACTCTCCGCAAGTTAATTCTTGAGGACTGAGATGCAGAAAATTTTTTTTTTCTCAGAGGCTCATGAATGTTTGGAGCTCTCTTCCTCAAAAGGCAATGGAAGCAAAGGGGGCGATCTTGACAAAAAAATTCCTAAGGCCCTATTTTATCATTTTGATTCTAAGTGCTGGGTGGACTTGAATCTGGGAGTGTTCCAGATCCAAATTTTAGACCCGTTCTCGGGCGCCCCCATACGCACCCTGCCTGAAAAAATAGCAGCGATTCTGAATCGCGCTGCAGAAACCTGTGAGTGGGGATTAACGCGCCCGAAACACTGCCGCTCCGATCGGAGTCTTCAGACTGCGCGTGCGCAGTAAAAATAGACAGAAAAACACTGCACTGCCACATCGCTCCCGGGCCGGATAATGTCTCCCCCTGTCCACCACAGACATTGCCTCACCCCAACAACATTACTGACCCCCTTATCCCCCTAGCCCTCACTACTCAGACCAATCATGCCCTCCTGCCCCCCCTTTCCCCCCCCACTGATCACAGCAGAGTGGCAGCGGACCCCCTTTCCCCCCACCAATCACACAGCAGAGTGGCAGTGGACCCCTTTCCCTCCCACCGATTGCACACAGAGTGGCAGCAGAACCCCTCTCCCCCCACTCACCGATCGCACACAGAGTGGCAGCGGGACCCCTACCCCCCCTCCCACCCCCGCCCCTCCCACCAGAGAGCATTCTGATCCCCCTCCCTCCTCCCCCACCAGAGAGCCATCGGATCCTCCTCCCCCACCACTCCTGCCCTCCCCCACCGATCTGAGTTAGAGAGCAGCCGGAAGCTTGGAACTGACCTCCTCAGAAGCTGGAGCGCCCGAATCGGACCTTTGCGGACCATTTCTCTTTTGCATCGAATCTGGACGGGCAAACGCGGTGGCAAAGGGGGAAGTGCCGGAAAGTTTGGGTGTGCAGCCCATTAAGTCAATTTAAATGCATGTAAGTACATTTAAATTGACATCGTGACTGTTTCAGGCGCGGTCCCAACAGCGGCCATTGTAGAGGGAGGGGATGGGGCTTAAATCGCCTGAACGCTGGCTGAGAGCAGCAGAGAGCGCAATTACGCATGTGCAGGTCTCTAGCAGCAGAGACCTGTCACTCAGCTTCTGCTGCACTCAGCTTCCCTCCATAAAGTATCCCCGCAGCTATCGTGGGGGCCTGCGGCCTATCGCCATCCCCCCCCTTCCTTTCCCCCCAACCACGATTGGCTGCCTGACCACCCATGATCAGCAGCCCGATCCACCTCCCCACGATCATGGGCCCGACCCTTCCCATTGGCCAGCCCCAATCATCCTCCTCCGTCCCCCCACTGATCCCTAATGCAGAGTGCGCAGCGGGTCCCCCCCATACCACACCACTGACCAGCCTCCCCTGGTCTGGCCCTGCCCCTGAATAGGCCCCCTTTTAATCCCACCCCCTTGGCACTGCCCATTGCTTGGTGGGCAGTGCCATAGTGCTTGGCGGGCACTTCCAGGGTGATAGACTGGCAGTGCCAGGCTGCAAGGGGCACCCCCTCTTGCCCCTGCCCTCCCCAGGGGGGGCCTCAGTGTCCTCCTGTTCTACCGGCAAGGCCATCATAACTGGTCCCCATTGCTCGGCGACCAGCTATGATTCTTGCCGGAGAGAACCTCTCCCGGTGAGGTCACACAGGCAAACGATCGTGTCCCGGGCTCATTAATTCAATGTAAGTTTCGATTTAAATGTCTTTAAATAAATTATTCTGCTTTGTGCAGGAAATGGGCGTGAGGCTGATCGCGCCGGATGTCCAGTGTCGCTAAGACCACAAGAGGGGAGAAATCAGACGTGAACCTGATTTCTTGGTTCTCTCCTGACCTTATCGTTTCGCCCCATCCATCAGCCAGTGGGGCACAATGGTAAGATCGCCCCCTAGTGTCTTTGGGGCAGCACGGTGGCACAGTGGTTAGCACTGCTGCCTCACAGCGCCAGGGATCCAGGTTCAATTTTGGCCTCGGGTCACTGTCTGTGTGGAACTTGCACGTTCTCCCCGTGTCTCCGTGGGTTTCCTCTGGGTGCTCTGGTTTCCTCCCATACTCCAAAGATGTGTGGGTTCGGTGGATTGGCCACGCTAAATTGCCCCTTAGTGTCCTGGGACGAGTAGGTTAGAGGGATTAATTAGCAGGGTAATTATGTGGGGTTATGGGGATAGGGCCTGGGTGGGATTGTTGTCGGTGCAGACTTGATGGGCCAAATGGCCTCCTTCTGTACTGTAGGGATTCTATGATTCTATGATATATGAATATTTTTAAGCCAGAGCTAGATAGATTCTTGATAAACAAGAAGGTGAAAGGTTATCGAGGGGTGGTGGGAATGTGGGTTAGAGGTTACAATCAGATCACCCATGATCTTATTCAATGGTGGAGCAGGCTCGAGGGGCCAAATCATAGATTCTAAGAATACAGTACGATAGGAGGCTTTTGGCCCTTCGAGTCTGTGCTGATAACAATCCCACCCAGGTCCTATCCCCGTAATCCCATTCCAATGAACCTTCTAATCCCCCTGACACACAGGGGCAATTTAGCATGGCCAATGCACCTAACCCGCACGCCTTTTGGACTGTGGGAGGAAACCGGAGCACCCGGAGGAAACCCACGCAGACACGGGGAGAATGTGCAGACTCCTCACAGACAGTCACCAAAGGCCAGAATTGAACCCGGGTCCCTGGTGCTGTGAGGCAGCAGTGCTAACCACTGTGCCACCGTGTAGCCTACTCTTGCTTTTAATTCGTATGTATGTATGAACTCCGAATGAATTATCCGACTTCCTTATTTCTCTAGTTCCAATACTTCCACCCCCGTTGCCTCTGTACTGGACTGACTTTCACTGATTTACCTCAGTGTTCAATGCTGATTTTCTGCCACTTATCACTGTTCTCAATGTTGACATTCCAATGAACCTGATGTCTAATGAAACCTTGCAGTCCACTCATTCCAGGATAAATTGGGAGCAGAAGGAAGGGGGCGATGAAAGGCGCCCTCTTGTAATGTCAGGGAAGCTTCACTTGCAGAGAACGCTGTCAATATTGTTGTCATTACTGATACGTGCAACAGGAGGAAGGAAGTCATTCACCTCTCAAGTCTGTTTCAGCATTCATCTGGCCTGTACCTTAATTCCATCCACTGCCTTGGTTCCACAACCCTTATCCAAAAAGAGCTATCAATCTCAGTTTAGAGATTTTTATTTGGTCCTTGCCATCCTTTTTGGAGGAAAGGTTTCCAGATTTTCCACCAAACCTTATAGAATCCTACAGCGCTGAAGGAGGCCATTCGGCCCATCAAGTCTGCACTGACCACAATCCCACCCAGGTCTTATCCACAAAACACCATGCATTTACGGTAGCTGGTCCCCCTGACACTGAAGGGCAATTTAGCATGGCCAATCCACCTAACCCACACACCTTTGGACTGTGGGAGGAAACCGGCGCACCCGGAGGAAACCCACACAGGCACGGGGAGAATGTGCAAACTCCACACAGACAGTGACCCAAGCTGGGAATCGAACCTGGGTCCCTGGCTCTGTGAGGCAGCAGTGCTAACCACTCTACCACCGTGTTGCCCATAACTGTGAGACACTATCCTTTTGATAAGATTTGATTAATTATTGTAGCATGTCTTTGTACACAGTGAAAAGTATTATATCTTGCGCGCTATATAGACAAAGCATACCATTTGCAGAGAAGGAAAGGAGAGTGGGCAGAATGTAATGTTACAGTCATAGCTCGGGTGTAGAGAAAGATCAACTTAGTGCGAAGTAAGTCCGTTCAAAAGTCTGATGGCAGCAGAGAAGAAGCTGTTCTGAGTCGGTTGGATACATGACCTCAGACTTTTGTATCTTTTTCCTGACGGAATGATATAACGCTAATTTTAAATTTATGATCCCTTGTTCTGGTCTCCCCAAATGGCTTCTTTCCATTTACTCTACAATCACCTTTGATCATTTTCAAAATCTAAATGAGACCGCTCCAAGAATACACACACCGGCCCAAATCATGTGGAGGCGATATGGGTCTCACCTGTCAGCTGGAGAGCTGGTGAGAGCCCTTTGTTGCCCCTTTTCAGGGAGGCCTGCCTCAGCTTGGATCACTAGGGCAGTACCGTGGCACAGTGGTTAGCACTGCTGCTTCACAGCTCCAGGGACCTGGGTTCGATTCCCGGCTTGGGTCACTGTCTGTGTGGAGTTTGCACATTCTCTTCGTGTCTGCGTGGGTTTCCTCCGGGTGCTCCGGTTTCCTCCCACAGTCCAAAGATGTGCGGGTTAGGTTGATTGGACATGCTAAAATTGCCCCTTAGTGTCCCGAGATGCGTAGGTCAGAGGGGTTAGCGGGTAAATATGTAGGGATATGGGGGTAGGGCCTGGGTGGGATTGTGGTTGGTGCAGACTCGATGGGCCAAATGGCCTCTTTCTGCACTGTAGGGTTTCTGTGTTTCTGTGTTTCAAACTAGGACCTTGCTCCCAAGTTCAAGGACCATGGAGGGAAGAAGCCCTGCCCACCAAGAGGTCATGATGTGGATGCCCACATGATGCCCACATCATGATGCCCACCAAGAGGTCGGCAGCTCTTCTGTACTCAGCAGTGCCACCAGAAAGAGGGTAGCTGCTGCCGGTACCACATCTACCCAAGGCCTCGTATTGATGGGGGAACCCAGGCACAAGTCAGTGGCAGGAGCCGTGCATGGGAATGGAGTCATGGGGGAAGGGAGGGGTCAGCAAGACCAGGAATGTGACTTTAGTGGCTCCCCCTGCCCATCCCAATGCCAGGCCCCTTGAGCAGGCACTGAGGACCTTCCCGCCCCGAACTTAATCAGGGTAATGGTGGTAAGGTTCCTCGCACAACTCTCCTGTCCAAATAGATGCCTCCACTTCCAAAAACTCACCATGTGGGAGGGCACAAGAATCTACAAACCCTGCCCTCATAATTTAAATCTTGTAGGATCACATCGCACTCAGTGTCAACAAGTAACTTAACGACAATTGAGAGAGAGTGAGACGGCAATAGCTTTTAATAAAAAGGATCATCTGACGGTCGTTGTAAAGCTTAAGGTATCCATTCAGGACAATATTGGAGCTGCTGCTATTTGTAATATTATCTCAGGAGATTAGTCGGTTAAAAGCATTACTGGTTTGTCGAAGAGCTAACGATGGGCTTCAGACCCCTCACAGAGCGACTGAGCATTGAAGGAAGGCAGCTGCTTTCGACACAAGGAAGAAGGATTTACAAGTGAGGAAATGGCAAACAGGAGGTCTGCTCGATGACTGATGGATGATACTGCAACAACAACTGAACTTCTCTTGGCGGCGTTAGTTGGGGGAAGCACATCGAACAGGGACATCGGGACAAAAAGCCTGCTAGATTTGCCTCTATCCTCCTTGTGAGCCACCAGGACAGGTACGTAAAAGACTTTGATTTAATATTTTATCGGATGGATATGTTCAATGGATATATCACAGCTGAGCCTCCACTTGTACGTTCGGCCCTGAAACTGCTATTACTTGCAGGCACCTGCTGCAATTAGTAGACGGGGAGGTCCAGCCACCTAACTTACACTGTGGTTTGAATATTCTTGGCTACTGTATATTGGACATTATTAATTTGTTTAAACTTCCCCTTGACCTCATTCTCTCTTACCTCAGTAATCTTTTCCGGTGTATGTCCCAGCTTTGCATCATTTGATCTACTGAGTTTCAATCGCTCTTCTCCATTTAATATGCTGAAAATGGATTAAAATAGGATCTAGGTGTTGGTGGCAAGGCCAGCATTTGTTATCCATCCCTTCAATTGAGAGGGCAATTAAGAGTCAACAGCATCGCTGTGTGCCTGGAGTTACATAGAGTCATAGGGTGGGATTTTACAGCCTCCCTCGGGCGAAACCCAAGATTTCCGTTGTTGGATCCTTGCCTGCGCCGATTCTGGGTGGGCAAGGTGGTAGAGCTCCGGCCATAGAGTCGTAGGGGTTTACAGCATGGAAACAGGTCCTTTGGCCCAACCTGTCCATGCCACCCAGTATTTACCATTAAGCAAGTCCCGGTGACATTTTCTTCCTTTGGACTCATGGTGAACAATCACTGAAACAACTCTATGATGACATCAACAAGTTCCATCCCACCATCAGACTCACCATGGACTACTCTCCGGAATCGGTTGCATTCTTGGGCACATGCATCTCCATCAAGGACGGTCATCTCAGCACTTCATTTTACAGCAAGCCCATGGATAACCTCACCATGCTCCACTTCTCCAGCTTCCACCCTAAACACGTTAAAGAAGCCATCCCCTACGGACAAGCCCTCCGTATACACAGGATCTGCTCGGATGAGGAGGATCGCAACAGACAACTACAGACGCTGAAAGATGCCCTCATAAGAACAGGATATGGCGCTTGACTCATCGATCGACAGTTCTGACGTGCCACAGCGAAAAACCGCACCGACCTCCTCAGAAGACAAACACGGGACACAGCAGACAGAGTACGCTTCGTCGTCCAGTACTTCCCCGGAGCGGAGAAGCTACGACATCTTCTCCGGAGCCTTCAACGTGTCATCGATGAAGACGAACATCTCGCCAAGGCCATCTCTACACCCCCACTTCTTGCCTTCAAACAACCGCACAATCTCAAACAGATCATTGTCCGCAGCAAATTACCCAGCCTTCAGGAGAACAGTGACCACGACACCACACAACCCTGCCACAACAACCTCTGCAAGATGTGCCGGATCATCGACATGGATGCCATCATCTCATGTGAGAACACCATCCGCCAGGTACACGGTACATACTCTTGCGACTCAGCCAACGTTGTCTATCTGACACGCTGCAGGAAAGGATGTCCTGAGGCATGGTACATTGGGGAGACCATGCAGACGCTGCGACAATGAATGAATGAACACCGCTCGACAATCACCAGGCAGGAGTGTTCCCTTCCAGTTGGGGAACATTTCAGCAGTCACGGGCATTCAGCCTCTGATCTTCGGGTAAGCGTTCTCCAAGGCGGCCTTCACGACACACGACAATGCAGAATCGCTGAGCAGAAACTGATAGCCAAATTCCGCACACATGAGGACGGCCTCAACCGGGATCTTGGGTTCATGTCACACTATCTGTAACCCCCACGACTTGCCTGGGTTTGCAAAATCTCACTAACTGTCCTGGCTGGAGACAATACACATCTCTTTAACCTGTGCTTGGCCCTCTCTCCACTCACATTGTCTGTACCTTTAAGACTCATTACCTGTAAAAACTCGCATTCTAACCATTATCTTGTAAATTGAGTTTGTGTCTTTATATGCCCTGTTTGTGAACACAAGTCCTCACTCACCTGATGAAGGAGCCTAAGACTCCGAAAGCTAGTGCTGCCAAATAAAATGTTGGATTTTAACCTGGTGTTGTGAGACTTCTTACTTAGTTGAAAAGAATTGGGCAAATCTCCCCCTCAGCCCCTTCATCAGAAGATGGTTTCACAGTTTAAAGTTTATTTATTAGCATCACAAGTAGGCTTACATTAACACTGCAATGAAGTTACTGTGAAAATCTCCAAGTCGCCACACTCCGGCGCCTGTTCAGGTACACTGAGGAGAATTTAGCATGGCCAATGCAACTAACCAGCAGGTCTTTCGGACTGCAGGAGGAAACCGGAGCACACAGAGGAAACCCACGCAGACATGGGGAGAACGTGCAAACTCCACACAGACTGTGACCCAAGCCGGGAATCGAAGCCGGGTCCCTCGCACTGTGAGGCAGCAGTGCTAACTACTGTGCCACCGTGCCGCCCCAGTTGTCCAGGGTTTTTCATGCCATCTTGGACAGTGCCACTTCCCCCAGTCAAATAAGATACTGATTTTCAAATCAAGCTAGGTACACAACAGTACGTACTGAATGAAGTATAACTTAAGTCATACTTGCCAAATGCCACAAAGGCGGGGGCTAGTACTGTAGCACCAAATTTTGAGGTGATGGAGCCCTAAGAAAAATGTGTTGGTTTCTAAATCTACTATCATGCTGTTTTTCCGACGTATTAATCATTTGATTCCCCAAACATAAGTAAATCAATGCATTTTAAGTGAAAAATATTAGCGCCAGTCGGCATTTTATTTCAAACCATGTGGGATTTTAAATCAATAGTCTTCAACATAGCTAGAATTTAAAGGTGTTATAGCAGGGCACTTGGAAAAATTCAAGGTAATTAGGCAGAGTCAACATGGTTTTGTGAAAGGGAAATTATGTTTAACCAATTTGTTATTTGAAGAAGTAACATGCTATGGATATGGATGGACTGGTAGAAGGTACTTAGATTTTAAAGTTTATTTATGAGTCACAAGTAGGCTTACATTAACACTGCAATTAAGTTACTGTTAAAATCCTCCAGTCACCACGTTCCAGTGCCTGGTCATGTACACTGAAGGAGAATTTAGCATGGTCAATGCACCTACCCACAGGTCTTTGGACTGTGAGAGAAAACTAGAGCACCCGGAGAAAACCCAAGCAGACACAGGCAGACTCTGTACAGACAATGACCCAAGGCGGGAATTGAACCTGGGTCCAATGGTGCTGAGAGGCAGCAGTGCGAACCACTGTGCCACTGTGCCGCCCTTTTCAGAAGGCATTCGATGCCACATCAAAGACTATTGTGGAAAATACAAACTCATTGCGCATGGGTAGAAGATTGGCATGGGTAAAAGATTGGTATGGGTAGAAGATTGGCATGGGCAGAAGATTGGCATGGGTAGAAGATTGGCAGACTAACAGGAAACAGTTGACATAATGGATTTTTGGGGCCTCATTTTTTACATTTTATATAAATTACTTGGATGAAGGGATTGACGGTATGGTTGCTAAATTTGCCGATGACAAAAAGATAGATAAGATACTCCATTGTGAAGAGGACATAAGGAGGATGCAAAGGGACATAGATAGGATAAGTGAGTGGTCAAAAGGGAGGCAGTGACGCAGTGGTATTATCACTAGACTAGAATCCAGTAGACTTTGGGTAATACTCTGGGAGCCCAGGTTTGAATCCAACGATGGCAGAGAGTGAAATTTAAACTCGGTAAAAATCTGAAACTAGTTTTACGGCTTCGCTTGTCCCGAAAGTGTAAAATTCCACCCGAAGTCAATGGGCATTGTCTGTCCCTCACCCACTCCAAGTCCCATGGTGGGTCGTACAGTAAATTCCGGCCTAAAAGTCTAATGATGATCATGAAACCATTGTTGATTGTCGGAAAAACCCATCAGGTTCACTAATGCCCTTTAGGGAAGGAAATCTGCCGTCCTTACCTGGTCTGGCCTACATGTGACTCCAGAGCCACAGCAATGTGGTTGACTCTCAACTGCCCTCTGAAGTGGAGGGCAATTAGGGATGGGCAATAAATGCTGGCCCAGCCAGCGATACCCGTGTCCCACAAAATGAATAAAAATCAAATTATAAAATGAAGTACAGTGATGAAAATGTGAAATTGTCCATTTTGGCAGGAAGAGTAAAAGAAACAGTTGTTTAAATGGTGAGAGATCACAGAGCTCTGAGATAGATTTAGATATCCTAGCACATGGATCACAAATGCAAGTACAACAGTAATTAGGAAAGCCAATAGAATGTTACTGTTTATTGTAAAGGGAATTGATTACAAGAGTAGGGAGGTTATGCTTCCAATTGTACGGAGCATTGTTGAAACCACGGCCCGGATTCTCCCATCACGACCCGCACCTTCTCTGGTGGGTTGTGGTGGGAGATGCGCATCGCTGGCCTTGTACCGAGATTTCCGCGTGCGTCGGGAACGCATGCGCATCCCCCAGGGCTGGAGAACAGTTGCCGGTCAGACCACGCTGGAAACCGACGGGAAGGAAGGTAAGTCATTTGAATCTGTTTTAAATGTATTTCAAATATGTTTAGCAGTTTATTATCAGGAACTTTCAGGTCCTGATTGAATCTCCCACCCCGACAGGAGTACTTCATTCTGGTGGGGTTCACACTAGCTCCCCACGTTCTGGGAACTAGCGGGATACCCTGCTGGAATGAAGGAGGGACAATCGGGCCCCCCAGGGGGTCAGGCGATGGGGGGGGGGGGGGTGGTGCCCCCTGGGCATGGGCACCCTCGCAGTGCCAGCCTGTGCCCCCTGGCACTGCCCAAGGGGCAAAGTGCCCATGCCCGGGGGCACCATGGCACTGCTAAGGGGGCGGGGCCTATTGTGGGCAGGACCTAGGGGTGATAGGTGGGGGTGGGGTGTCCTGCTGCCACTCTGCAGACAGGGTCAGTCTGGGATGGAAGGAGAGCAGCAATTGGGGCAGGGTGGGGGGGAGGCTGCCTCCGGGGGGATGTCTGACCTCAGGGGGGATCAACGCGGGGGTGGGGTGTCTGCCGGGGTGATCGCCACTGTTGGGGGGGGGGGGGGGGGGCTGTACATTGGGGCACACCGCGGTGGGGGTGTCAGGGCTGGCCCGGGAATTGCTGTGGTGGGCACGAACGGGCCGTGGGGGGGGTCTGGAGGAGCAGCACTACGGGGTTCCTGGGCTGGCCAGCAAACGGGGAGTCTGACAGATCGGGTCACTGCGCATGCGCAGAGTTCCAGAACTGTCAAACTCCGGCACGATTAGGCTCCACCCACCCCCCCCCAGGTTTTTAATGATATTCACGACTGGATCCTCTGCAGTGCACAGAGTGCGGAGATTCAGGTGAGAAGCTGAACTGACAGAACAGTCGGGATTTAGAACAGTTTTCCCTCCAATTCAGCACTTTTGGGAGAATCACGTCCCACATCTGGAGTATTGTGTCAGCATTGGTCTCCTTATTTAAGAAAGGATGTAAATGTATTGGAAGCAATTCAGAGACGGTTTATTCGACCAATAGCATGAATGAGTGGGTTGTGTTTTGAGACAAGCTTGGACAGGCAAGACTTGTATCCACTGGGGAATAGAAAAGCAGAAAGCAACTTGATTGAAACATATAAGATCCTAAGGAGTATTAACAGGATAAATGTGGAGAGGATGTTTCATCTTGTGGGAGAATCTAGAAGTAGGGGGTCACTGTTTAAAAATGTGAGGTCATCCATTTAAGAGAGAGATGAAGAGGAAATGTTATTTCTCAGAGGGTAGTGATTTTGTGGAACTCAGTTCCTCAAAAGGCAGTGGAAGCAGAGTATTTGAATATTTTAAATGTAAATCTGGATAGGATCCTGATAAGCAAGGGGGTGAGAGGTTCTCAGGGGTAGGCAGGAATGAGGTGACAATCAGATCCGCCTTGATTTTATTGAATGGCGGAGCAAGCCCAAGGGGTCTATTCCTGGTCCTAGCTTATACCATAGAAACATCAAGACCCGACAGTGCAGAAGCAAGCCATTCGGCCCATCGAGTCTGCACCAACTCTCTGACAGAGCAACCCACCCAGACCCTATCCCCGTAACCCCACATATTTAACCCGTTTCTCCCTCCTAACCTACACATCTTGGGACCCTAAGAAGCAACTTTAGCACGGCCAATTTATTCATTAACTAACACCATTGAAACATCACCTGATTGCCATTCTGTTGCCATTTGTGGGATCTCACTGTGCACAAATTAACTGCCAGTTTTACTGCATTACAACAGTGACAGCATTTCCGAAGGACCTCCTTGGTGTAGTGTCATGATCCCTTTACAGGGGAGATCCCTGAGAGCCACATGATCAGGCTGGGCCCGAGGGAGAGCCGACACGGGAAGATGAAACAGTCAAAAGCAGGGGCATGCATCTGGGACTGGGGAGGAACCTCGGTTGGAGTCGGGGAGCAGAGAGTGCAGGGGTGTCTTTAGTTCTGTCTGACCAATGCTCGTCGATAGATATTTATACTGTTGGCAATAAATCTTTCTTAACTTGAACTCACAATGAGTCGCCCTCAAGTTATTACTCTTGGCTGTAAGTTACTCTTGAACTGAAGGCAGATCGCCGCAGGTACCAATCAGGAAGGGACTTTTTTTCTCTCATCTCTGTGGGTGAAATCCAACTTAGAATTATTTTTGCCAATGTTTTCTCCATGAAAATTGGAAGCTTTCTACCCACTGTGCTGATTATGCAACATACACAGAGTGCTTTTAGAAGTGTTTTTGCTAGTATGAGTATGATGGGGAAAGAACAGCAGTAATTTAAACCCTCTAGACACCTGGGATTTTGGAAAAAATGAGAATTATCTTCGGAAACGATTTTCACAATTTTTGCAATCTGGTCTTTGGGCCAAATTAAACTTTCTTCGCTGGCACATTGCCTCAGAGAGCGTGTTGACTTTGGAGGTGGAAAAACAAAGGCGGGAAGGGAAGATGAAAGGGAATCACTGGTTGCAGTTTGTATTATGCTCTTCTCTACCTCAGGCTATTTCGAAGTACCTTAGCCAGTGCAGCGTTTTTGAAGTGTACTCATTGCTGGAATATCGGAGAATCAATAGCTAGTTCGCACATAGCAAGCTCCCACCACATCAATGGAATAATGACCGCATAACTGTTTTACTGATCTTGACCGAGGGGCAAATATTTAAGCTTTAAGTTTATTTATTAGTGTCACACATAGAAACATAGAAGGCAGGAGCAGGAGGAGACCATTCGGCCCTTCAAGGCTCCTCCACCATTCATTACGATCATCACTGATCGTCCAACTCAATAGCCTAATCCTGCTTTTTCCCCATAACCTTTGATCCCATTTGCCCGAAGTGCTATATCCAGCCACCTCTTGAATACATTCAATGTTTTGGCATCAACTACTTCCTGTGGTAATGAATTCCACAGGCTCACCACTCTTTGGGTGAAGAAATGTCTCCTCATCTCCATCCTAAATGGTCTACCCCGAATCCTCAAACTGTGACCCCTCGTTCTGGACACATCCACCGTCGGGAACATCCTCCCTGCATCCACTTTGTCTAGTCCTGTTAGAATTTTATAAATCTCTATGAGATCCCCGTCATTCGTCTGAACTCCAGCGAAAACAATCCTAATCCTAGCCTAATGTAAGATGGCTTACATTAACACTGCAATGTTAAATGTGAAAATCCCCGAGTCGCCACATTCCAGCACCCGTTCGGGGACTCTGAGGGAGAATTTAGCGTGGCCAATCACCTAACCAGCACATCTTTCCAACTGTGGGAGGAAACCGAAGCACTCAGAGGAAACCCACATAGATACAGGGAGAACGTGCAGACTCCTCACAGACAGTGACCCAAGCTGGGAATCGAACCCGGCTCTCTGGCGCTGTGAGGCAGCAGCGCTAACCACTGTGCCACCGTACTGCCCAATGTTGGTTAAGTTGTCATGGTTCAAGTCAGAAACTCCAAAGTGATTTATGGAGCCCACCTGGATCGTAACCTTTGCATCTTGAATTTGGCGAGGATAAGCATGAGATGTTTCACTTCAGGTGTGATTCAAATGATCGACTGGGGAGCCTTTATCAAACAAAGTTTGATTAAGAATACAGTTGACATGCATGGAAAGAATATTAGCAATAGCTGTTATCAATTACAAACAAAAACAAAACAGCCACGATAATGTATAACCCTCAACAAATATATCTAAGATGTTCCAATCGATGCAAAACCTTCCATAGACAAAATCCTTTAAACAAGTTCAACACAGCAAAGTCTATTGTTCACATGAGTCCTTTGGTTGGAGAATTGACAACTCTCAGTCTTGTAAGTTCTAGCAGTCCTCTTGGCACACACAGAACAGTTTAAAGTCAAAACAGCTTCCCAGAACCCCAGGGAGACTCTGGCCAAGCCACTAACAGCAGATTTTCTCCTCCAGAAAGGCAAGACCTTGTTTTCAGATAACCAGCAAAATTTCCAAAGAAAATAGGGAGGGAGAAACACTTTTTTTCAGCCTGCTGTCCCTTCTAGATCTAACTTGCAGCTCAGAACTGAAAATGAGAGGTCCTGTCACCTGGCCTGCCTCACGAGTTTTCCTTCTTAAAATGCAGGGCCGTAAAACTAATCCCAGTGGGTACCTTGTTCAAAGGTACTCAGTGCCTGATTGAAAGACGTGGCATCTGGAATTGGGTTGGTGTGGGGGGTGGGGGGTGTGGAGGGGGGGGGGGTGGAAATATGCTGCTTTTGAGGACCATTCCCTATCCTCCTCCCCTCTCCTGGCGATACCCTTCTCAAGACCTTACTACCTCCATCATTCACCAGTTTACCTGGATCCCTCCCAGATCCCAAGGAGTCAGGTTGTTGCAGTACTGACAGCAGCCACTATCTGCCTGGTGGCACTGCTCTCAGCTGGGAGCATCTTCACTCACAGCATCCTTGAGCCCAGGGAGAGGTTCACCATTAGCCTCTCCAAATGCCCAATGGCACAAGATGCGGCAGGCTTTCCCGAAAAGAGGTGATCCAGGCCTCTCCCCCATTCTCCTGCTGATCGCTAAGACCTCTTTTGTTTCCACATGATTCCAGCTGCAAATTATTAAGCATTAGTAAGTTAATTAACATATTAACAACTGTCGACTTGGCAAACTGAGTACAGTTACAAATGGATATATCTTTTTGTCATATATTTGACCCTTTTGACTCACTGTAGATCTCTGCTGTAGCAAATAAAAGTCTATAAAATAATGAGGGGCATAGATCAGTTGGATAGTCAATATCTTTTCCCAAAGGTAGGGGACTCTTAAACTAGAGGGCACAGGTTTAAGGTGAGAGGGGAGAGATACAAAAGGGTCCAGAGGGACAATGTTTTCACACAGAGGGTGGTGAGTGCCTGTAACAAGCTGCCAGAGGTAGTAGTAGAGGCGGGTACAATTTTGTCTTTTAAAAAGCGTATAGACAGTTACATGGGTAAGGTGGGTACAGAGGGATAGAACATAGAACATAGAAAGCCACAGCACAAACAGGCCCTTCGGCCCACAAGTTGCGCCGATCACATTCCCACCTCTAGGCCTATCTATAGCCCTCAATCCCATTAAATCCCATGTACTCATCCAGAAGTCTCTTAAAAGACCCCAACGAGTTTGCCTCCACCACCACCGACGTCAGCCGATTCCACTCACCCACCACCCTCTGAGTGAAAAACTTACCCCTGACATCCCCCCTGTACCTACCCCCCAGCACCTTAAACCTGATATGGGCCAAACGCGGGCAATTGGGCTTAGCTGAGTGGGTAAAAAAAAGGACGGCATGGACAAGTTGGGCCGAAGGGCCTGTTTCCATGCTGTAAACCTCTATGACTGTATGACTCTCACGTATGCGAGGAAGTGATGTAATGTGATGTAGTGCAGAGGGCAGGGAAACAGCAGGCATGAGAGAGAACGCATCACAATAAAGTTAGATTCCTGAGTGTCATTCTCCAAATACACAACCAAACTGGTGACAAGAATAGTGGACTTGTGCTTGCTAAACTACTCAATAAAAAGGTTTAAGCAAAGAAAAGTCAGAAAAAGTGAAACTTCCACACAGCCTTGCTGTCTATGGAGACGATCAGTTGACCAGACTGGATGTGAGTAAAAGATACTCTGAAAATTTTATTCTGGAACCGGCTGTATGAAATGAGAGACTGAAGCTGAAATTAATGCCTTGTTTAAATGATAGCCATAGTGTGGAGATTCCAATGTTGGACTGGGGTGGGCACAGTAAGAAGTCTCACAACACCAGATTAAAGTCCAACAGGTTTATTTAGAATCGCGAGCTTTCGGAGCACTGCTCCTTCATCAGGTCATTGACTCACCCGATGAAGGAGCAGCGCTCCAAAAGCTCGTGATTCCAAATAAACCTGTGGACTTTAACCTGGTGTTGTGAGACTTCTAATTGTTTAAAGGGGAAAACTGAGGCAGCTGCTGGAAATGTGTTTGCAGAACATGCATATAGGAAACCTGCATGTGTAAAAATTGAGAAGATGTTTGGCATCGTTTGGAGGTTTTAGAAACCTAGAATCCCCACAGGGCAGAAGGAGGCCATTTGGCCCATCGAGTCTTCATCGACTCTTTGGCAGAGCATCTTACCCATGCCCATCCCCAGCCCTATACCCATAACCCCATGTATCTATCCTACAAATTCCCCCTCACCAGCACATCTTGGGACACTAAGGGGCAATTTTACCATGGTCAATCCACCTAACCTATACATCTTTGGAGGAAACCAGAGAACCCAGAGGAAACCTACACAGACACGGGGAGAAAGTGCAAACTCCATACAGCCAGAGTGGAGGGGTTGCTTGGCTTCCCGAGGCCTTGGCGTCTTTCTGCACCGTAGGGATTCTATGCTTCTATACGGGAAGAACTTCTCTGCTGTTCTTCCAATAGTGCCACAGGTAAGTTTACATTAAACCAAGTGGATAGATGGGGCCACGGTTTATTGCCTCGACTGAAAAATGGTGCTGCCAACAGTACAGCCTTACTTTAGTGCTGTGCTGAAGACTCAGGCTAAACTATATGCTCAAATCTCTGGAAATCGATGCCTAACTCACTCTCTGAGGCCAGCCGGTAACTACTGAGGTAAACTTGACACCTTTAGTACAAGCTCTTGATCATTTTTATCGCACCTTATCACATCTCTGCAGCAATCTTAAGACAGTGTGATCAGCTGAGAACAGCTTGGGCATGGACTTACATATACAAGAAAACATGTATACTTGCATTCATGCAGGATGAAATCTACCTAACCGGCACATCTTTGGACACTAAGGGGCAATTTAACATGGCCAATCCACCTAACCTGCACATATTGGGATACTAAGGGACAATTTAGCATGGCCAATCCACCTAACCTGCACATATTGGGACACCAAGGGACAATTTAGCATGGCCAATCCACCTAACCTGCACACCTTTGGAGTGTGGGGGGAAACCAGATCACCTGGAGGAAATCCATGCAGACACGGAGAGAATGTACAAACACCACACAGACAGTGACCCAATCTGGGAATCGAACCCAGGTCCCTGGTGCTGTGAGGCAGCAATGCTAACCAAGGACACGCCTGCGTGGACATGACTGTGTGGAGTTTGCACTTTCTCTCCGTGTCTACGTGGGTTCCTTCAGGTGCTCCAATTTCCTCGCACAGTCCAAAGATGTGCGGGTTAGGTGGATTGGCCATGCTAAGTTGCCCCTTAATGTAAGGGGGATTAGAAAGGTGATTAATGAGGGTGATGGGAATAGGGCCTGGATGGGATTGTGGTCGGTAGAGACTTGATGGGCCAAATGGCCTCTTTTTTTGTGGTAGGGATTCTATGATTCTATGATCTAACCCTAACTATTGTGCTACCATGCCTGTTCCTCCAGATTATTGGTCCAGGGATCAGTGCAGTCCAGTGGTATATTTGCAGTGATTTTGAAAATCTACCATCTACTGACCCTATCGATCTCACTCTGGATATTTCAGTTGACCCCTAACATCTACCCTTTTTGAGGTAGAGAATTCTACACTCCCACTATCTGCAGTGTGAGAAAATGATTCCTGAAGAAACTGAGGTCCCGTCTACTCTCTGAGGTAAAAGCTCCCATATGCCATTAATTCACAACAAAGCAGCAGCATTCCCCTTGGTCTCCCTGAATGAATATCACTAAAAGCAAATAAAAACCTTGTTGCAGTTTGTGGGAGTTTTCTGTGAGTAAATTGAGGATGTGGAAGGTGTTATGAAAAAGAAGAGTTTGTTTTTTCTTGACTATCTACCAAGGGAGGATAGTTGGGCAGACAATGGCCTAGTGGTATTATCGCTCGACTATTAATCCAGAAACTCAGCTAATGTTCTGGGGACCCGGGTTCGAATCCCACCACGCCAGATGGTGGAATTTGAATTCAATGAAACATATCTGGAATTAAGAATCTACTGATAACCATGAAACCATTGTCGATTGTCGCAAAAAGCTATCTGGTTCACGAATGTCCTTTAGGGAAGGAAATCTGCCGACCTTACCTGGTCTGGCCGACAAGTGACTCCAGAGTCACAGCAATGTGGTTGGCTCTCAACTGCCCTCGGAAATGGCCTACCAAGCCACTCAGTTGTATCAATCGCTTAAGAAGGCAACTCACCACCACCTTCTGTGTGGAGTTTAGAAGGATGAGCGGGGATCTAATTGAAACTTACAGAATACTGAGAGGCCTAGATAGAGTGGACGTGGAGAGGATGTTTCCAATAGTGGGAGAGACTAGAACTCACGGAAACAACCTCAGGGTGAAGGGACGTTCCTTTAAAACTGAGATGAGGAGGAATTCTTTTAGCTGGAGGGTGGTGAAACACTGTGGAACTCTTTGCCACAGAGGGCTGTGGAGGCCAGATCATTGGGTGTCTTTAAGACAGAGATAGATAGGTTCTTGATCAATAAGGTGATCAAGGGTTACGGGGAGAAGGCAGGAGAATGGGGATGAGAATCATATTAGCCATGATTGAATGGATGAGCAGACACAATGGGCCAAATGGCCTAATTCTGCTCCTATATCCTACGTGGTCTTATGGTTTTCTCAAGGGCAATTAGAGATGGGCAATAAATGCTGACTTAGCCAGCGACGCCCATCTCCCACGAATGTATAAAGAAAAGTTCCCATGTTTTCCTGAATTTTGCCTATTTTCTTGATATATCTCAGAGATATTTCAGATATCCATAAAAGTGCACAGATGAAATTACAGCACTAAGCCTTAAACACTCATGGATTTCTTCACAGATCCTCAGAGTAAGGTCGTTTCTCCAGCCAAAAGATAGGAATAAAACACAGCAGAATCCACCAACATGGAATATATTCTGTGCTTGATGATTGAAAAGCTTTTAAAAGACAAACACTCCTCTGATTGCTTTGGTTATTGCTGCAGTTCCAATGGCATTTGGAACCTAATGTTCATTCCAGAAATGGGTGCTGGAAAGTAAACAAAGTGTTTAATGTATTGTCAACCCTGTATTTATTAATGATTTTACCTTTCACTCCTGCATGATCCATGTCAACACGTCGTCCAATTTGAAACATATGAATACCAAAACATAAGAAATGGGAGCAGGAGCAGGAGTAGGCTGTTTGGCCTACTTCGAGCATGCACTGCCCTTCAACAAGGTCATGGCTGATCTGCCATCTCAGCTCCGCCTTCTCCATTATTCCCATGTCTCTTAAGTAGTTTGGTGCCCAATTCATTAATCGGAGGGAAAATCTTGCCATTGTTTTACTTAAAATGGAGGTAGGTTCCCAAATACGGCGTATATAGACAAAGACACAATAGCAAGATAATTACAGATTGGAATGTGAAGAATAGTTGGAATGCGAGTCTTTACAGGTAATCAAGTCTTTACAGGTGCAAACAGCGTGCATGGAGAGAGGGATAATCACAGGTTAAAGAGGTGTGAATTGTCTCAAGCCAGGACTGTTAGTAGAATTTTGCAAACCCAGGCAGTGTGGTGGGGGCTACAAGTAGTGTGACATGAATCCAAGATCCCGGTTGAGGTTGTCCTCATGCGGAACTTGCAGAATCCTACTAACTGTCCTGGCTTGAGACCATTCACACCTCTTTAACCTGTGACTATCCCTCTCTCCACTCGCACTGTCTGTACCTTTAAAGACTTGATTACCTGTAAAGACTCGCATTACAACCATTCTTTACATTCCAATATGTAGTTATCTCGCAATTGTGTCTTTGCCTGTATAGGCTGCGTTTGTGAACCTACCTCCACTCACCCGATGAAGGAGCAGCGCTCTGAAAGCTCGTGATTCCAAATGAACCTGTTGGACTTTAACCTGGTGTTGTGAGACTTCTTACTGTGCCCACCCCATTCCAACGCCAGCATCTCCACATCATTACTTAAAATGGTCATTCCTCTAATCAAAATGGCCATCTAGTCACTGCGAATTATTCCCCTGAAGGCGAATGACATTTACTGGTATATTCAATAAGGCTGCTGTGTTTTGTGAGTGAGTGAATGATCTGTATCTTGACTCCATTTACCTGCTCTGGATTCATAATCCAAGATACACTTAATCTGACAAAATCTGTCAATCTCATTTCTGACATTTTAAATTAACCTCAGGCTTCTTCAATTTTTTGCAGGACAGTGTTCCAGATTTCCATCATCCTTTCGTGCACCACTCTGAATGGCTTCGCTCTAACTGAAGTTATGTCCCTTTGTTCTGGATTCTCTGTCCACCCAATCAGTTTATCATCTTAAACCTCTCAATTAAATCACCAATACATAACGCCTGCTTCAACAGCACCTTTCAACCCGTAGGGAAGAGTTTTTCCATTCCGCCCGCCACAGAAATTGTAGCAGGCGCGGAGGGCAGTGGGGAGTGGCAGACCATGCAAAGACCCATTAATCCCACTCCCATTGGGAGGGATTTCCTGGTTTGCGGCAAGCGCGGCTGGAAAATCCCACCTGTAATCTCTACCACCTGGAAGGACAAGGCAGCAGATGCACAGAAACACCTCCACCTTGCAAGTTCCCCTCCAAGCCACACACCATCCTGACTTGAAAATATGGGAGGAATTTGCTCAAAAAATGGCAAAGTAACATAGCAGTGGGAAAGCCGGAGCTGGAATGGTCCAGACTGCAATCTTCCCACACTTAGTCATTTTTTGGGAGAGTGGTGAGTTGTGCACTGATTCTGAGAGGGGCAGGGCTTAAACGAGCCAGTGAACCCAACTGCAAAGTGATCAGATGCTGTTTTGAAAGGGCGCCCTGAACTCTCAGTTGCCTCGGCAAAGTAGCCAGCAATATTAAGGACTCCACGCACACTGGACATTCTCTCTTCCACCTTCTTCCATCAGGAAAAAGATACAAAAGTCTGAGGTCACGCACCAACCGACCCAAGAACAGCTTCTTCCCTGCTGCCGTCGAACTTTTGAATGGACCTACGTTATATTAAGTTGATCTTTCTCTACACCCTAGCTATGACTGTAACACTACATTCTGCACTCTCTCCTTTCCTTCTCTATGAATGGTATGCTTTGTCTGTATAGCATGCAAGAAACAATACTTTTCACTGTATGTTAATACATGTGGCAATAACAAATCAAATCAAATCAAATCCCCCACAGTTATCAGGACTGCTCCCCCTCATCAGTGGCATGTTTCCCCACCCACTTCCCAGCACAGATCGCCAGTCTTCGGGCACTGGGGCCCTTCCGATGGGTTCCCTGTATGGCTCCTGACATGCTTTGCCAGTGTGATAAGGGGCCACGGCCAGGGTGCCAGGTGGGCACTGCTGGTGTGGGTACAGCCAGATGGATACTGCCCAACCATGCCCCCCACCACCGAGGAGCTTCAATGACCTCCGAGTCCCCCCGCACGGCCATCACACCTGGCCTCCGCTGTTGGGGTACAGTACTGATTCTCGCCAGTCTTGTGCTGTGCCCCAGGGTTAGAAGATCCCAGGAATTGGGAAAATACAGCATCGAATTGGCTAAGCATATTTAAATGCCACTTCAAATATACTATTCAGCCTTGCCCCCTTTCTGGGCATGATCTAGTTTATGCCAGTGGGAAGAAATCGGGACGATTGCAAACTATTTGGCACCTGTTGGCGAAAGCTGGTTTTAGTCTCACACGCAATTTTCCGGGATCGACAGTCTGCGCTGGAGGGGGCGAGGCTATAAAATCATCCCCTAAATCTCGCCACTTCTTTACTGTCGCTGGGTCAACCCTGGAATTCCCTTCCTAACAGCTCCAGGGGTGTACCTGCATCATGTGGATTACTGTGCTTTAAGAAGTTATTATCTGAAGGATAATTAGGGATGGGTAACAAATAGTAAAATCCCATGAGTGAATCAAAGATATATATTTAAAAACCCTTAATCTCCTTTACTTGAGAGAGCACAAGGTCATTTGTGCAGCTTGTCCTGATCATCGAACCTGTTAGGCCTTATATCATTCTGATAAATCTATACTTCACATTCTCCAAGGGAATTGTATCTTTCCTGGTGCCCAGGAGTCAGAGTGCAGGGATAAATAAGTTACCTTGTGTTGGCAAGTTGTAACTCATGGAGTGCCACAGAACTCGGTGCTGGGGCCTCAACTAATTACAATCTGTGGTCTATACCTTCCGATTTTTCTTTATTCATTTGTGGGACATGGGCATCGCTGGCTGGCCAGCAGTTATTGCCCATCCCTAGTTGCCCGAGGGCAGTTGAGAGTCAACCACATTGCTGTGGCTCTGGAGTCTCATATCGTCCAGACCAGGTAAGGTCGGCAGATTTCCTTCCCGAAAGGACATTAGTGAACCAGATGGGTTTTTCCGACAATTGACAATGATTTCATGGTCATCAGTGGATTCTTAATTCCCAGATTTTTTTTATTGAATTCAAATTCCAACATCTGCCGTGGCGGGATTTGAACCCGTGTCCCCAGAGCATTCTCTGAGTTTCTGGATTAATAGTCTAGCGATAGTACCACTAGGCCATCGCCTCCCCTAGAGGCGGAAAGCGATGGGCCGCCAAAAATAGAAGATTTCTTTGCGCACTTGCCTGCATTCAAAAGTTGCATCTGAACTCCCGATGGGAGCAGCAGCCTCCGGCTTTCAGCAATGCAATCTCCACAGGCCCCAGCGCGACGCGGGAGGACTCTAACCACAACCCCATTGTGACTGGGAGCGCCCAGTGAGGTCCAGCTTGGAAATAGCAGTTTTGTATTGAAAACAGAGAAGGATTTCCTTGCTGTTATAAAAGGTATGTTGAAGCTTTTTAAAAATCTTTTTTTGCTATTTCTTTTAAGCAGTTAATCCTATTGTTATTGGCTCACTTAAAGTCTAATTTTTAATTTTATTTTTATGTATACGGCTTGTAGGAAGGGACTAAAGAAGGAAATTAGGAGAGCCACAAGGGGCCACGAGAAGGCCCTGGCAGGTAGGATTAAGGAAAACCCTAAGGCGTTCTATAAATATGTGAAGAGTAAAAGGATGAGACGTGAAGGAATAGGGGCCTATAAAAGGTGAAGGCGGGAAAGTCTGTACGGAACCAGTAGAAATGGCAGTGGTGCTTAATGAGTATTTTGCCTCGGTTTTCACAGAGGAGAAGGACATGGGTGGATGTACTACGGGCGTGCGGTGGACTGAAAAGATTGAGTATGTGGACTTTAACAAAGAGGTTGTGCTGGAATCTTTGAATGGCATCAAGATAGATAAGTCGCCGGGTCTGGATGGGATGTACCCCAGGTTACTGTGGGAGGCGAGAGAAGAGATTGCAGTGCCTCGGGCGATGATCTTTGCGTCGTCGATGGAGACGGGAGAGGTGCCAGAGGATTGGAGGATTGCGGATGTGGTTCCTATTTTCAAGAAGGGGAATAGGGATAGCCCAGATAATTACCGACTGGTGAGTCTAACCTCAGTGGTTGATAAACTGATGGAGAAGATCCTGAGGGACAGGATATATGAGCATTTAGAGAGGTTTAGTATGCTCAAGAATACTCAGCATGGCTTTGTCAAGGACAGATCGTGCCTTACGAGCCTGGTGGAGTTCTTCGAAAATGTGACTAAACACATTGACGAAGGGAAGGCGGTAGATGTGGTTTATATGGATTTTAGCAAGGCGTTCAATAAGTTCCCCCATGCAAGGGGCTGCTGCCCGGTGGATCCAGAACTGGCTTGCCCAAAGGAGGCAGAGAGTGGGTATAGATGGGTCTTTTTCTAAATGGAGGTCGGTCACCAGTGGTGTGCCCCAGGGATCTGTTCTGGGACCCTTGCTGTTTGTCGTTTTCATAAATGACCTGGATGAGGAAGCGGAGGGATGGGTTGGTAAGTTTGCCGACGACACGAAGGTTGGTGGGGTTGTGGATCGTCTGGAGGGATGTCAGAAGTTACAGAGGGACATAGATAGGATGCAAGAGTGGGCAGACAAGTGGCAGATGGACTTCAACCCAGATAAATGCGTCGTGGTCCATTTTGGCAGGTCAAATGGGATGAAGGAGTACAATATAAAGGGAAAGACTCTTAGTACTGTAGAGGATCAGAAGGACCTTGGGGTCCGGGTCCATAGGACTCTGAAATCGGCCCTGCAGGTGGAGGAGGTGATTAAGAAGGCATATGGTGTGTGCTGGCCTTTATCAATTGAGGGATTGAGTTTAGGAGTCTGGGGATAATGATGCAGCCATATAAGACCCTCGTCAGACCCCACTTGGAGTACTGTGCTCAGTTCTGGTCACCTCACTATAGGAAGGATGTGGAAAAGATTGAAAGGGTGCAGAGGAGATTTACAAGGATGTTGCCTGGATTGAGTGGCATGCCTTATGAGGATAGGCTGAGGGAGCTCGGTCTTTTCTCCTTGGAGAGACGAAGGATGAGAGGAGACCTAATAGAGGTGTATAAGATGTTGAGAGGCATAGATCGGGTGGACTCTCAGGGGCTTTTTCCCAGGGTGGAAATGTCTGCTATGAGAGGACACAGGTTTAGGGTGCTGGGGGGTAGGTACAGGGGAGATGTTAGGGGTAAGTTTTTCACACAGAGGGTGGTGGGCGAGTGGAATCGGCTGCCGTCAGTGGTGGTGGAGGCGAACTCAATAGGGCCTTTTAAGAGACTCGGATGAGTACATGGAGCTTATAGGTAGGGTGGAGGGTTATAGGTAGGTCTAGAAGGTAGGGATGTGTTCGGCACAACTTGTGGGGCCGAAAGGCCTTTTGTGCTGTAGTTTTTCTATGTTTCTATGTTTCTATAGGAGTTGAGTGTTACTTAATTTGCATAAATGTTATTTGTTTGAAATGTGTGAAACTTCTACTTAAATCTGCATTATATTATTAGATAAACTGTACGTGTGGCAGTCTTATAAGTGTTGGTATGTTTTAATTTAGAACATGGAAACTAAAAATATAATTGGGAAGAAGAGAGGTCAGAACTTCCCAAACCATGATTTGGAGACCTTATTGCATGAGACTGAGGAACAGAAAGTTCACATTTTGGGTCGTGGAAATTTTTAGATGTGTTTATCATTAGTATTCTTCTGCCTTGCTAACTTCATTTATCATTCTCATATTTAACTGTTCTGTATGTTTCAGTGAAGCATTTGTATCATTTTATATTGAAATATTTTGTTTTAATGTTCCAATAAAGTATGAGTCGAATTTTGTTTAATGAAAAATATTTATTAACAAAATAATGTTGTGAATAATAAAGTTTGATCCCAGCCAACATGTAAGCGATAGGCTGGTGACTGTAGTTTCTCTTTTCTTTGTAGTTGTGGTTGTAAGATAACTTAAGGGTTAAGTCATGGCAGGAGATCCCAGACCCGTGTGACGTGAAAGAAGTGTGTCCAACTGCAATTCCTGTTAGACTGCTTGATGGCTCTGGAGCTGCAGATGGATTCACTTTGGAGCATCCACGGTGCTGAGGAAGACGTGGATAGCACGTTCAGTGAGTTGGTCACACCGCAGATAAACATTCTGGCCTTCATCAGTCAGGACATTGAGCGTAGGAATGAGAAAATCATGTTGCAGCTGTATAAGACTTTGGTTGGGCTGCATTTGGAGTATTGTGTACAATTCTGGTCACCACACGACTGGAAGGATGCTGAAAGGGTGCAGAAGAGATTTACCAGGAAGTTGCCTGGTTTGGAGGATATGGACTATGAGGAAAAGTTGAACGAACTTGGATTGTTTTCATTGGAGTGTCGGAGGATGAGGGGGGGGATTGGTTAGAGGTTTACAAGATTATGACAGGCTTGAATAGTGTGGATAGAAAGAGTCTTTTTCCCAGGGTCGAATGGTCAATTACTCGGGGGCATAGGTTGAAAATGAGAGGGGGAAAGTTTAAAAGAGATGTAAGGGGCAAGTTTTTCACACAGAGGGTGGTGAATGGCTGGAACGCGCTGCCGGAGGAGGTGGTGGAAGCAGATTCTATGACAACGTTCAAGAGGCATCTGGATAGGGAGATGAAAAGGCAGGGGATGGAGGGATATGAACCATGTAGAGGCAAGAAAGTATTAGATTGGAGAGGCATCTGAGTCGGCACAGACCTGGTGGGCCGAAGGGCCTGTTCCTGTGCTGTACTTTTCTTTGTTCTTTGTTCTACACCATGTTAACATTTAACTGAACGTTTTACTTCAGCAGCTGCACTGTGTCGTTTTGTTTAATTGCCTCATCTTTTCAAATTCAGTACAAAATATATGTTTTCTCTAGCACAACAATCAATGAAATATTTTTATACATTAACACAACAGCTCTGTTGTCTCTAAACAAGGAGGTAAGGGAAGGAGGGAGGCATATGTGGGAGGGGGAGGGAGTGGGAGGATGGAGGGGAAGAGGGGAGGGAAGAAGGCAGGGAGAGGGACGGGGAGGGGGAGGGGAGGGTTTGGACATTAAAATTGTAGCCTGACTCTTTTGCGCAAGAAGAACTTCAGTTAAGAAGCCAAGCTAAAAGTGCAATGTACCAGTGGTGGTGGAACATGACTCTGGAGTTTCAATCTGCACTGGATTCTGCAATACCTGTCAGAGAGAATGTTCACATCAGCTTACAGGAGACTTGCATCTGTCATCTTAAGGAATACACTTTTCTAAAGCATTTAAACTAGCCAAGATCTAATCAAATGGCAGGGCAGGCTCAAGGGGCTGAATGGCCTACCCGTGCTCCTAACATGTATGTCCTGGTTCAGCCTGATGGAAATGTTCATAGAATCCCTACAGTGCCGAAGGAGGTCATTCGGCCCATCGAATCTGCACTGACCATAATCCCACCCAGGCCCTGTTCCCCTAACCCCACATATTTACCCTGCTAATCCCCTTGACACTAGGGTCAATTTAGCATGGCCAATCAACCTAACCCACACATCATTGGACTGTGGGAGGAAACCGGAGCACCCGGACAAAACCCACACAGACATGGGGAGAACGTGCAAACTCCACACAGACAGTGACCCGAGACCAGAATTGAACCCAGGTCCCTGGTGCTGTGAGGCAGCAGTGCTAATCACTGTGCTACCATGCCACCCCTTACGGAAGCTCCCTCATTCACACTGCATTGGAATGCGATAGATGTCCCATTGATGTAGTAGGATCCCAGTCCTTATAAATACATGAGGATGAGTTTGCTTCTGATTGGAAACCAGTTGTAACATGTCAACAAGGGTCATACTAAGTACATGGTACCTTGCTGGCAGTTTTGTGGTTAATTAGGCAGAAGGTGGTATAGCAGCCTACGACTGCTGGAGTGAAATAGAGTCATCAAGGCGGCACCAACTACAAACGGCCATGAAGCCAGAAATACAAGTACAGCAGCTGAAATGAAAACAGGACACAGAAATTGGCCGAAAAGCAAAGTATGCTGGGAATACCTCAGTCCAAGACATACAAACACACAGAGACAGTTCTGCCTGGAGACAGGCTTCTGCAAGATTCAAGCTCAGACAATTAAAAGCCCAAGATCCACCAGAACACATTAGCATAGCTTGACAAACGACTCACCTTTAGATACAAGGGGCAGACCGGCCTCAGTTATACAAAAGACCAGGTGCATGTTCTGGGTCAAAAACCAGACACCCAGGCCCTAAAGCAGACACATACAAAGAGTTCACCATTAGAAATCCATCGAAAACCATTCACCACGTTTCAAGATGAAAAAAAAGCTAATAACTCGATGCCTCTGATTGGTCAACTCCTTGGAAAATTCAAGAAGAATGGCAGCACGGTGGCACAGTGGTTGGCACTGCTGCCTCACAGCGCCAGAGGCCCGGATTCAATTCCTGGCTTTTGGAGTCTGTGTGGAGTCTGCACGTTCTGCCCGTGTCTGCCTGGGTTTCCTCCGGGTGCTCCAGTTTCCTCCCACTGTCCAAAAAACATGCTGGGGTTAGGTGCATTGGCCGTGCTAAATTCTCCCTCAGTGTACCCGAACAGGTGCCTCCTTCCATCACTGACACACAGCGACAGACGTGAGTGCTATCTACAAGATGTACTACAGGAACTCGCCAAGGCTCCTTCGGTAGTATCTTCCAAACCCATGACAACTACCATCTAGAAGGACAAGAGCAGCAGATACATGGGAACACCACCACCTGCAAATTCCCCTCCAAGCCACTCGTCATCCTAACTTAGAAATATATCGCTGTTCCTTCACTGCAGAGGAAATACCCTGAATCCTCAGACTGTGATCCCTGGTTCTGGAGTCCCCCATCATTGGGAATATCCTCCCTGCATCTACCCTGTTTAGTCCTGTTAGAATTTTATAAGCCTCTATGAGATCCCCCGCCCATCCCACTCACTACGATTCCAGTGTTGGGTGGGATGGGAAAATTCCCCCTTCAGTCTGAACATAGAACATAGAACAGTACAGCACAGAACAGGCCCTTCGGCCCACGATGTTGTGCCGAGCTTTATCTGAAACCAAGATCAAGCTATCCCACTCCCTATCATCCTGGTGTGCTCCATGTGCCTATCCAACAACCGCTTAAATGTTCCTAAAGTGTCTGACTCCACTATCACTGCAGGCAGTCCATTCCACACCCCAACCACTCTCTGCGTAAAGAACCTACCTCTGATATCCTTCCTATATCTCCCACCATGAACCCTATAGTTATGCCCCCTTGTGATAGCTCCATCCACCCGAGGAAATAGTCTTTGAACGTTCACTCTATCTATCCCCTTCATCATTTTATAAACCTCTATTAAGTCTCCCCTCAGCCTCCTCCGCTCCAGAGAGAACAGCCCTAGCTCCCTCAACCTTTCCTCATAAGACCTACTGGTTTGAAGGTTTCCTCCTATTCATTTATGGGACGTGAGCATTGCTGGCTGGGTCAGCATTTATTGCCTGTCCCTAACTGTCCTTAAGAAGGTGGTGGGGAGCTGCCTTTTTCTTGAAGCCTGCAATCCCTCAGGTGTAGATACATTCACAGTGCTACCAGGGAGCAAGCTCCTGGGTTTTGACCCAGCGACAGTGAAGGAACAGCGATATATTTCCAAGTCAGGATGATGAGTGGCTTGGAGGGGAACTTGCAGGTGGTGGTGTTCCCATGTATCTGCTGCCCTTGTCCTTCTAGATGGTAGTTGGCCTGGGTTTGGAAGGTGCTACCTAAGGAGCCTTGGTGAGTTCCTGCAGTACATCTTGTAGATGGCACACACATCAGTGTCAGTGATGGAGGGAGGCACCTGTTCGGGTACACTGAGGGAGAATTTAGCACGGCCAATGCACCTAACCAGCACCTTTTTTGGATTGTGGGAGGAAACTGGAGCACCCGGAGGAAACCCACGCAGACACGGGGAGAACATGCAGACTCCACACAGACAGTGACCCAAGCCGGGAATTGAATCCGGATCCCTGGCGCTGTGAGGCAGCAGTGCTAACCACTGTGCCACCTAGAATGTGGCTTTTGCCACCAAATAAACGTGTTGGACTTTAACCTGGTATTGTGAGACTTCTTACTGTGTTTACCCCGGTCCAACGCCGGCATCTCCACATCATGGCTACCATCGACACCGCAAACTGCCGGCTCCAAGTGGAGAGGATCTCCAAGAGTGGCTTTTGCTACCAAATAAACCTGTTGGGCTTTAACCTGGTGTTGTGAAACTTCTTACTGGATTCAGGGTAGACCATTTAGGATGGAGGCGAGGAGACATTTCTTCACCCAAAGAGTGGTGAGCCTGTGGAATTCATTACCGCAGGAAGTAGTTGAAGTCAAAACATTGAATTTATTCAAAAGGCGGCTGGATATAGCACTTGGGGTAAATGGGATCAAAGGTTATGGGGAGAAAACAGGATTAGGCTATTGAGTTGGATGATCAGCCATGATTGCAATGAATGGTGGAGCAGACTCAAAGGGTCTCCTCCTGCTCTTATCCTCTATGAAACCAGAGCATCTGGAGGAAAGCTACGCAGACGCAGGGAGAACATGCAGACTCCATACAGACAATGAGCCAAGCCAGGAATTGAACCTGGGTCTCCAGTGCTGTGAAGCAGCAGTGCTGACCACTGTGACACCATGGCACCCTTCTCTGCTTTCCAGCAATTGCTGTACTTGAATTCAGGATGCTGTGCTTGATGAAGGTTAAATAAACATGCCTTCAACCGATGTTTAACTGGTATTGTTCCAAAGGAATGAAGCTGCCTTCAAATATAAATACATTCTGTAATAAAGTAAGCTTAATAGATTTAATTCAGCGGCCTTGCTTTTATTGGCACGGAACAGTAAACGATAGGCTCAAGCTGGACAACTTAGTCGCATATTTTAATAAACATTGCTCAGAAATATTTCCGGCTGATATTTTCTTAGCAAAGCTTCTGCAATTCTGAATTATATCCAGTGCCTTCCACTCTTTTAGCACTGACTCATTAGATTTAAGGTGGCATTTCCCTGTCTCTACATTGCAGACACAGAGCAGTGATCACAAGTCAAAGGATAGCCACTACTCTTGACTTCCTGTCAGCTAAAATGATTGAGGGATCTGTGATCCTTCACGTCTCAGCTCTCAGGCACAAAGATGGGAAACTTAACCCTGTTATTTTTAAAGTCAGAATTGCTCTGCCGTTTAAAATATTTTCAGCACTCTTTAGGATTCTATCATTTAAAACCATGCCCTAATTTTAATCAATTTGAAATTAGGGTTATATTTAGTCACACCACAAGTCCTAGACCAGGGCACACGCTGGCACAGTGGTTAGCACTGCTGCTTCACAGAGCCGGGACCCGGGTTCGAATTCCCGGCTTGGGTTACTGGCTGTGGAGTTTGCATGTTCTCCCCGTGTCTGTGTGGGTTTCCTCCGGGTGCTCCAGTTTCCTCCCAAAGTCCAAAGATGAGTGGGTTTGGTTGATTGGCCGTGCTAAATTGTCCCTCAGTGTCAGGGGGACTAGCAGGTTAAATATGTGGGGTTATGGGGATAGGTCATGGGTGGGATTTGGGTTGGTGCAGACCCGATGGGCCGAATGGCCTCCTTCTGCACTGTCAAATCTATGAACAGATTTGATTGGGTAATCCCATCATCAAGTATGCCCACATTGATTTGTACAATGACTGAAAAGAGAGCATGTTTGCCAAACGTTTTAATCTTGCACCCATCAGGACAAACACAAGAATGCCGAATTTCAAACAATCACAATAATTTATACCTTCCCAGAAGGAAAAAAATTCAGAACGGTATTCTTATTTCCCAATTTATGTTGATTTGATTTGATTTGATTTATTATTGTCACATGTCTAGTATACAGTGAAAAGTATTGTTTCTTGCGTGCTAATCAGACAAAACATACCGTTCATAGAGAAGGAAACGAGAGAGTGCAGAATGTAGTGTTACAGTCATAGCTAGGGAGTAGAGAAAGATCAACTTAATGCAAGGTAGGTCCATTCAAAAGTCTGATAGCAGCAGGGAAGAAGCTGTTCTTGAGTCGGTTGGAACGTGACCTCAGACTTTTGTATCTTTTTCCCAAAGGAAGAAGGTGGAAGAGAGAATGTCTGGGGTGCGTGGGGTCCTTAATTATGCTGGCTGCTTTTCCGAGGTAGCGGGAAGTGTAGACAGAGTCGATGGATGGGAGGCTGGTTTGCATGATGGATTGAGCTACATTCACGACTTTTTGTAGTTCCTTGTGGTCTTGGGCAGAGCAGGAGCCATACCAAGCTGTGATACAACCAGAAAGAATGCTTTCTGTAAAAGTTGGTGAGAGTTGTAGCTGACATGCCAAATTTCCTTAGTCTTCTGAGAAAGTGGAGGCATTGGTGGGCTTTCTTAACTATAATGTCGGCATGGGGGGACCAGGACAGGTTGTTGGTGATCTAGACACCTAAAAACCTGAAGCTCTCGACCCTTTCTACTTCGGCCCCATTGATGTAGACAGAGGCATGTTCTCCTCTACACTTCCTGAAGTCGATGACAATCTCCTTCGTTTTGTTGACATTGAGGGAGAGATTATTGTTGCCGCACCAGTTCACCAGATTCTCTATCTCATTCCTGTATTCTGTCTCGGGGTTGTTTGAGATCCGACCCACTACGGTGTGTCATCAGCAAACTTGAAAATCGAATTGGAGGGGAATTTGGCCACACAGTCATAGGTGTATAAGGAGTATAGTAGGGGCTGAGAACACAGCCTTGTGGGCACCGGTGTTGAGGATGATCGTGGAGGAGGTGTTCTTGCCTATCCTTATTGATTGTGGTCTGAGAGTTAGGAAGTTCAGGATCCAGTCGCAGAGGGAGGTGCCGAGGCCCAGGCCACGGAGTTTGGAGATGAGTTTCATGGGAATAATAGTGTTGAAGGCTGAGCTGTTGTCAATAAATGGGAGTCTGACATAGGTGTCCTTGTTATTTAGGTGTTCCAGGGTTGAGTGCAGGGCCAGGGAGATGGTGTCTGCTGTGGACCTGTTGCGGCGGTAGGCAAACTGTAGTGGATCCAGGGAGTCCGGGAGGCTGGAATTGATTCCTGCCATGACTCACCTTTCGAAGCACTTCATAATGATGGATGTCAGAGCCACCAGTCGATAATCATTAAGGCATGCTGCTTGGTTTTTCTTAGGTACTGGGATGATGGTCGTCTTCTTGAAGCAGATTGGGACCTCAGATTGTTGGAAAGAGAGGTTGAAGATGTCTGTGAATACCCCCGCCAGCTGATCTGCGCAGGATCTGAGTGCTCGTCCAGGTACCCCATCCGGGCCAGTCGCTTTCCATGGGTTGACCTTCAAGAAAGCTGCTCTGACATCTGCAGTGGTGACCCTGGATACAGGTGAGACCACATTTGGAATATTGTGTGCAGTTCTGGTCACCTCACTATAGGAAGGATGTGGAAGCGCTGGAAGGAGTGCAGAGGAGATTTACCAGGATGCTGCCTGGTTTGGAGGGTAGGTCATATGAGGAAAGGTTGAGGGAGCTAGGGCTGTTCTCTCTGGAGCGGAGGAGGCTGAGGGGAGACTTAATAGAGGTTTATAAAATGATGAAGGGGATAGATAGAGTGAACGTTCAAAGACTATTTCCTCGGGTGGATGGAGCTATTACAAGGGGGCATAACTATAGGGTTCGTGGTGGGAGATAAAGGACGGATATCAGAGGTAGGTTCTTTACGCAGAGAGTGGTTGGGGTGTGGAATGGACTGCCTGCAGTGATAGTGGAGTCAGACACTTTAGAAACATTTAAGCGGTTATTGGATAGGCACATGGAGCACACCAGGATGATAGGGAGTGGGATAGCTTGATCTTGGTTTCAGATAAAGCTCGGCACAACATCGTGGGCCGAAGGGCCTGTTCTGTGCTGTACTGTTCTATGTTCTATGTTCTATCCAGGGCTTCCAGGGTGGAGGGCATGCTCTCGCTGACCTCTTGCTCAAAACGGGCGTAGAATGCATTGAGCTCATCAGGGAGGGGTGTGTTGGAGCAGCCGGCGATTTTACATGCCTTCATTTTGTAGCCGGTTATGTCTTGCAGACCTTGCCATAGTCGGCGGGGGTCGGTGTGGCTAGCTTGGGACTCTAGCTTGGTCCGGTACTGTCTTTTGGCATCTTTGATGGGTCTCCTTGGATCGTATCTGGCTTTCTTGTATGGGTCAGTGTCACCTGACTTGAACGCCAAGACCTGGACTTCAGCAAGCAGTGGATATCCCTGTTCATCCATGGTTTCCGGTTGGGGAACACACGGATTTGCTTCTTTGGCACACAGTCTTCTACACACTTACTGATGAAGTCTGTTACTGTCGTGACATACTCGTTCGGGCTGGTCGCAGAGTTTTTAAATACTGACCAGTCCACTGACTCCAAGCAGTCCTGTAGGAGATCATCCAATTCCTCAGACCAACATTGCATGACTCTCTTTGATGGATTCTCCCGCTTCAGTGCTCCACTTTAAAGCATGCAAGGCCAGTTCAAATCAGTATTCTTATTTCACAGTCTGAGGATTCAGGGCAGCTGGTTTAGGACAGAGAGGAGGGGAATTTTCTTCACCCAGAGACTGGTGAGGCTGTTGAATTCATTCCCACAGAAAGCAGTCGAGGTCAAAACGTTGTATGTTTTCAAGAAGCAGTTCGAGATCATGAAGTGAAGGGAATCAAAGGATATGAGTGGAAGGTGGGGTCAGGTTATTGAGTTGGATGATCAGTCATGATTATAATGATTGGTGGAGCAGGCTTGAAAGGTTGAATGCTACTTTCAATGTTTCTGGGTGAGGTTTTACGGCCTCATTCGTCCCAAATCCGTAAACCGCCCCCCCCCCGAGGTCAACGGACCTTCCCATTGTCCGCCTCTTGTCCGCTCCAATTCCTGGTGGCATGTGGGGCAGAAAAATTCCGGCCTCTCTGTTTCTATATCTTTTGCAAACATTTCTTTAAAAATTCCTAAAAACCCATCCACTACATTTGTATTCTTTCAACCGCATGCTCTTTTATAATAACAAACATTTCATTCAAGGCTTAGTCCTTTATAAAAATATACACTGGAACTCATAGTCCCACTTCAAAATGCCTAAAACCACTTGGAGCTGTCATTGAAACTGTGAAATTGTAGGCACCCACTGTGATAATAGTGGCAACTAACAGTGCAGGAAATGAGTCATGCAGCACAAATCCAGTCATGTTTACCCTCAGGCTTATCTCAGTCGAGTGAAATAGCAAGCAATATATTTATTTAACATTCCACACATATTTTTCAAAGATTTAAATGGCAGGATTTTTAAATATCTTCACAGTTTGACAGTTGTATTTGATACTTACGATAATCCTGACAGTTCCCCTTGATAGTTCCTCCTGATAGCTCTCTTCACAGTTCCAATGAGTTTATGAACGTTTTACACACATTCCTGTCCACTTTTATTAGTCCCATAGGGCACCTTAACTCTCCCAAAGCAGTGCTTACCACTCCCATATCCAAAGGACTATCTGACCTTTCCAGAAGTGTACCTTGTCTGTCCAACAGATACCACAAAGTTTAGACCTGCTCCTACCAGGTCTATTCTTCACCTGGCACGTTCCCCGCTCATGGCTGATGCAAATCAGATGTATAAAACAGCAGATGCCTCCACAAATCATGCATGTGCAAATCCCAAAGAGCGCCCATTCCCAAACCCCACCACCACCACCCCCCCCCCCCCCCCCCAAAAAAAAGTGGTAGGTGCCATGTGCAGGGGTGGGACTTCTGGCCTGTTCCATCACTTCTGCAAAGGCAGAGCAAAAAAATCCAGGGCCCACTATAACTTCATAGAAACACTACAATGCAGAAGGAGGCCATTTGGCTTATGGAGCCTGCACCAACAAAAATCGCACCCAGGCCCTATCCCTGAAACCCCACATATTTACCCTGCTAATCCCTCTAACATTTACATCCCGGGACACTCAGGGGCAATTTAGCATGGCTAATCAACCTAACCTGCACACCTTTGGACTGTTGGAGGAAACCAGAGCACCCGAAGGAAACCCATTCAGACACGGGGAGAATGTGTAAACTCTACACAGGCAGTGACCCAAGCCGGGAATCAAACCCAGGTCCCGGGAGATGTGAGGCAGCTATGCTAATCACTGTGCCGCCGTGCCACCCTAAACTTCAAGGTTAGCCAAAGTTAGGAGTAGAGGTTGGCAAAAGAAAGGAGACAATAACTACAGAGGACAATTCATTGCATCCGTCCCAAGTGGTAACGAAAGCACATCCCAGAGGAAAGTGGAAGCCCCACGACAGAAGGAGCCCATTACTCAAGGATACAGGTTATATAATTCATGTTCAAATCACAAAGGGCTAATGTTAACATAGGAGACTCATGATACACTGAATCTAGTCTTTAACGTAACCTTACTCAGCTTTTACGATAACCTTTTGGACCAAAACATTTTGTTTTACTAAAACAAAATGAGCTATGGCGATTGGATTATTGCCAATTTTCTAAAGATTTTGAGAATGACAACTGATATTTACTTTTGTGTAATTGCTAATACTTCAATTGAATACTTAAATTTATTCATCGCACTTAAATTTATGAATTATAACTTTAAGAAATGTTAGTGAATGTAAAGTAATGTAAAGTAAAAAGTAAAGTTTATTTATTAGTGTCACAAGTAGGCCTTACATTAACACTGCAATGAAATTACTGTGAAATTCCCCTAGTTATCACACTCCGACGCCTGTTCAGGAAAAAAGCCAGCAGGGTATATGTCCCTGTGATTGTCCATGCCAGGGGTGTATGCTGTCAGAGCGCTGCTCTGGAACCTCCAGACCCCAGGAGAAGGTTTGGAGATAGTTCCAAATAGCGAAGCCTGGCGGCGAGTGGGGCCAGGGTTTGGTGTTTGACGCACAGCTCTGATGAAAGTGTTGCCGGTTGTTGTAAAAACCCATCTGGTCCATTCGGGAAGGAAATTATAAAGGCTTTACCTGGTCTGGCCTACATGTATCCCCAGACCCAAAGCAATATGGTTGACTCTTAAATGTCCTCTGAAATGGCCCAGCAAAGCACTCAGCTGTATCAAACGGCCACAAAGCCAATAGAAGGAGGGCAACCTGACAGGCCACCCCACGTCAATCCAGGCACCGGAAATGGCAACAGTAATCCCAACCCTGTCGACCCTGGCACAGTCCTCCTTGTAGGCTGAAAAGTTCTGGCCATTCACACCCCTTTGCCACTGCAATCGAGGAGAGAAATTTGGCGTTCAACCAAATCTTTGTTCACTGCAGTGCGACCAGAAAATCCCGCCAGCGTGACTGGCCAAACCATTTCGCCCGTAGAGTTTTAGAACCAACTTGTCCTCCTAAACTGCAGGCGAGCACCCCCAGTAGTTAATAATTTTTCAGATCAATGATCCAGTTACTTATGGTTTAAAGTTTATTTATTAGTGTCACAAGTAAGGCTTACATTAACACTGCAATGAAGTTACTGTGACAATCCCCCAGTCGCCACACTCCAGCGCCTGTTCGGGTACACTGAGGGAGAATTTAGCATGGCCAATGCACCTAAACAGCACGTCTTTCAGACTGTGGGAGGAAACCGGAGCGCCCAGAGGAAACCCACGCAGACACGGGAAGAACGTGCAGACTCAGCACAGACAGTGATCCAAGCAGGGAATCGAACACGGGACCCTGGCATTGTGAGGGAGCAGTGCTAACCACTGTGCCACCATGCCGCCCATGGTGAGTCAGTTCGTCATTCTCTTGAATTTGAACAGACTATTAAACCAAGAAGTTGAAATCTGCAAATAATTGCAAGCAGTGTCCTCTATTTATATACTCAATTTAGTTTTTAAAAAAGTTTATTTATTAGTGTCACAAGTAGGCTTACATTAACACTGCAATGAAATTACTGTGAAAATCCCCTAGTTGCCACACTCCAGCGCCTGTTCGGGTACACTGAGGGAGAATTTAGCATGGCCAATGCACCTAACCAGCATGTCTTTCGGACTGTGGGAGGAAGCCGGAGCACCCGGAGAAAACCCACGCAGACACGGGGAGAAGGTGCAGACGCCAGACTGACAGTGACCCAAGCTGGGAATTGAACCCGGGTCCCTGGCGCTGTGAGGCAGCAGTGCTAACCACTGGTGCCACCGTGCCGCCCTCAATTTATAATTAGGCAATTCCAGAACAGAATATTGACAATAGGTTCCAAACCGGATAAACCACGTGAACATAAACTATAATGAAGGACGCAAAAAGAAACTTAGTTCTGAAGTCACTGTCATTATTAATACAAAATTTATTAAGATGAATCAAACGGACGTCACCTTTGAAAACAATTCCTGTGCCAACTGCCATCCTTTCTCTCACAGTGTGTCAGACTTTGAGAAATCCCCTTGCAGTTGTTTTGATGTCTCGACACATTCCTCTGCAGCAGCGTAGTAATTGAATAATATCCAAATGGGGGAAAGTTACATCAATTAGAATGTATAACCAAAATGGGCATCAAGAATAGAAATGTCAGCGATCAGGGACCTGAATGCAATTTATGTTTTTAAAGCAATTAGGAAATATTAATTACCCAACAAAAAAAAATGTATAGACTACAGTACCAAGTGTAAAACAATCTGTACGTGTCCTGAGGGTGAACTGATGAGGATTCAGCTCCTTCTCCGAATGCTTAAACCTTATATATAATTATATGTATATATACTTAACATGCTTTTTCCGTGGACAATTTTACATTCTGGTCTGAAGGTCACATTTGCTCTGGGATTGGCCCGAGACAATGGCCGAGTTGTATTTTCCCTCGACTATTGATCCAAAAACTCAGCTAATGCCCTGGGGATCCGGTTTCGAATCCCACCACGGCAGATGGTGGAATTTGAATTCAATTAAAAAATCCAGAATTGCGAATGTACTGATGACCATGAAATCATTGTCGATTGTCAGAAAAACCCATCTGGTTCACTAATGTCCTTTAGGGAAGGAAGCCTGTCATCCTTACCCGGTCTGGCCCACATGTGACTCCAGAGCCACAGCAATGTGGTTGACTCTCAACTGCCCTCTGAAATAGAGGGCAGTTAGGGATGGGCAATAAAGGCTGGCGAGCCAGCGACGCCCATGAAATCATAGAGTCTACAATGCAGAAGGAGGCCATTTGGCCCATCAAGCCTTCACCACAACTATCCCACCCAGGTCCCATCCCCGTAATCCCGCATATTTATAGTCTTACTCCCCCTGACACCACGGGGCAATTTACCATGGCCAATCAACCTAACCCGCACATCTTTGGACAGTGGGAGGAAACTGGAGCACCCGGAGGAAACCCACGCAGACATGGGGAGAATATGCAGACTCCACACAAACAGTCACCCGAGGCCGGAATTGAACCCGGGTCCCTGGCGCTGGGAGGCAGCAGTGCTAACCACTGCACCATCGCGCCGCCCCACGAATCAATCAAACAAAATAAAATGTTTTTGCGAACTTCCTGATTGGTGAAGAATTTTCACAGGGACAAGACTGGTTAAGCAGAGCAAAGAAAATGAACCTCGCTCCTCACTTTTCACTATTTCAAATTCAGGAGGTTCCCACTCAAGTTTCTTTGAGTGTTTCTCTGCTGGATTCACAGAATAGTTACAGCACAGAAGGAGGCCATTCGCCACATTGGGTTTTCTCAGGTGTTTACAGAGTGCGGCAACAGCCAGGAAAAATGGCGGGGAAGCTTTTGGCCAATAGGTGGCTTCCTCGGCCTTATTGTTTGGCACATATAGAACAAAATTATTTCAAGAGTCCGACGCTGTCACGCTGGAGGGTGGGCTCTGAATGAAGCCATGCCACCACCAACTTAAGATGTAAAAGATCGGGGCACCCCCTTCTTAAAGGGGACCCCAATAAACAAAATTATAAATTGAATCCCACCCTCCCTCACTGATCACCAACCCATCGAACATCCTTGGATACTCCAAGGAAAACACCCCCCCACCACCGTGGAACACTGCCCCCCTCAATAGAGCATTCCCCTCCCAGGGAACACCACAATCCCTTTCTCCCACCACACGTACATAACGGGACATGCCTCAACTGACATGAATAGATAATTGATTGATAAGGAGATCAGGGGTTATAGGAAAAAGGCAGGAGAATGGGGATGAGAAAAAAAATCAGCCATGATTGAATGGCGGAGCAGACTCGATGGGCCGAGTGGCCTCATTCTGCTCCTATGTCTTATGTTCTTATGGTCTTATGAATGAACAATCTAATGGGGGTTGCTATCAGGCATAGAGGCCTGATAATTACATTTAAATGGTAACGCTGTGCTTCCCATTTTGTCATTGGCAGGGGGCGGGGGACAGTCAGAGTGGGGAACCCCACCAGTGTAAGTCATGTTTTGGGAATCCCCGGGGATTTCCTGCTCTTGCCAATGAACCCATCCCCAAAAACTAGGTGTCACATTTGAGGATAAGGTGTAAACCTTTTAGGACTGAGGTGAGGAGAAATTTCTTCACCCAGAGGGTGGTGGATGCGTGGAATTCATTATTATGGAAAGTAGCTGAGTCCAAAACGTTGTGTAATTTCAAGAAGAAATTAGATATAGCTCTTGGGGCTAAAGGAATCAAGGGATATGGGGGGAAGGGGGGATCAGGAATTCGATGATCAGAGTGAATGGCGGATCGAGGGGCTGAATGGCCTACTCCTACTTCTAGTTTCTTTGTTTCTTTGTCCACAAATTTTTAAATCTCAGGATTCATTATAATTTATTTACAGCTTTCTCAACCTGCCCTGCCACCTTCAATGGTTTATGATCACATATACCAATTTAATCTGCCATGTGTCTGCCCATTCCACCAGCCTTTCTACATCCTCTTGAAGTCTATTGCTGCCCCCCTCACAGTTCACAATATGGGCAGCAAGGTGGTACAGTGGTTAGCGCTGCTGCCTCACAGCACCAGAGACCCGGGTTCAATTCCCGGCTTGGGTCACTGTACCACAGTGAGAAAGACGTGCTGGTTAGGTGCATTGGCCATGCTAAATTCTCCCTCCGTGTCCCAAAGCAGGCGCCTGAGTGTGGCGACTAGGGGTTTTCACAGTAACCTCATTGCAGTGTTAATGTAAGCCGACTTGTAAAATTAAATTGAACCTAAAATTATCTCCACACTGGACTATTAAAATGAACTTTGGACAGGCTTCCCATCTTACACCCTGTATTCCAAAATGTGGAGATACTGGAATTGGACTAGGGTGGGCACAGTAAGAAGTCTCACAACACCAGGTTAAAGTAACTTCATTGCAGTGGTAATGTAAGCCTACTTGTGACACTAGTAAGTAAACTTAAAAAAGAATTTCCATTATCATGAATTTTGAAATTGTACCCTGCATACCCAGGTCCAAGTTATTAATATAAGTCAAAAAAAAGCAGCTTTTCCCTCTATATCCCATACCCCCAGTTAGAAGTAACTGACTTTTTCTGTAATTTATGTTATTAATAGGCTTGAATTAAGTAATTAAACCATCGTATAATGAAATTCTAGCTAAGTTAAAGACTAATGACTTAAAATACCACATAGTTTGAAATCAAATGCCTGCTGGCACTCATATTTTTCACTTAAAAAGCATAGTTTTACTGTTGTTTGGGGAATCAAATGATTAATACATAGAAAAAACAACATAATAGCAGATTTAGAAATTATACAGCCAACACATTTTTCTTAGAGCTCCATCACCTCAAAAATTTGGTGCTACAGTACTAGCCCTCGCCTTTGTGGCATTTGGCAAGTGTGACTTAAGTTATACTTCATTCAGCACGTACTGTTGCGTACCTAGCTTGTTTCGAAAATCAGCACCTTATCTGACTGGGGGAAGTGGCATGGTCCAAGATGAGCTCAATATGCCACATGTAAAACCCTGGAAAACACAAATGGTCAACTGGGGCAGTCGATGGCACAGTGGTTAGCACTGCTGCCTTACAGCGCGAGGGACCCAGCTTCGATCCCGGCTTGGGTCACTGTCTGTGCGGAGTCTGCGCGCTCTCCTCGTGTCTGCGTGGGCTTCCTCCGAGTGCTCCGGTTTCCTCCCATAGTCTGAAAGATGTGTTGGCTAGGTGCATTGGCCATGCTAAGTTCTCCCTCAGTGTACCCGAACAGGCGCCGGAGTGTGGCGACTAGGGGATTTTCACAGTAACTTCATTGCAGTGTTAATGTAAGTCTACTTGTGACACTAATAAATAAACCTTTGATTGGACCTACCTCGCAATAAGTTGCTCTTTCTCTACACCCTAGCTATGACTGTAACACTACATTTTGCACTCTCTCATTTTCCTTCTCTATGAACAGTACGCTTTGTCTGTATAACACGCAAGGAACAATACCTTTCACTGTATTCTAATACATGCAACAATAATAAATCAAAACAAATGCTGAAGGGGCTGAGGGGAAGATTTGCCCAATTCCTGTCAACTAACACAGAGTGCATGCTGCAATTTCTAATTCCCATTTCTTGCACATGGTGTGGAATTTAGCAATTGTATTTCATACCAGGAGAAAAATCATGCATCCGTCCAGATATTTCATAAATTTGGCAAGGTGGCACAGTGGTTAGCACTGCTGCCTCACAACACTAGGAACCCGGGTTCGATTCCCGGCTTGGGTCACTGTCTGTGTGGAGTTTGCACATTCTCCCCGTGTCTGCGTGGGTTTTCTCCGGGTGCTCCGGTTTCCTCCCACAATCTGAAAAACATGCTGGTTAGGTGAATTGACCCGAACAGGTGCAGGACTGTGGCGACTAGGGGAATTTCACAGTAACTTCTTTGGAGTGTTAATGTAAGCCTTACTTGTGACTAATAAATAAACTTAAACTTAAATTCATATTGAATTGCATTTTGGAGAGAACTCCAAAGATTGTGGCCACAAAAGCCTGAGGAGCCTTTTAAATGTGATAAAGGAAGCAGAAGACAATAAGATTCAGGGCAGCTAAATGTGTAGCCACTAATGATAGGAAGGATGAGGGGGTTAGGAGGGGCCGTGCGGGTTTGGGGAGGGGGATGTGTGTGGATCCGTGATTGGAAGATTGAGGACCATGTTCTGTAGGGTCAAGGTGCATGGTGATTGAATAAATACAGAGCCAGAACTTGGAGATTCTGAGTATCTTTTCAAAATGCATGAAGGAAGAAGAACAATGGACCTTTCATATTGTAACAAAGCATCCAAAATGTTTTACAGTGGTATTTTAGACACGGAAAGTAGAGAGAAGGTTCTGGGAGATGACTGAATGTGCGCATGAAAGAGGATCCTTGAAGGTGAAGTTGCAGCACAGTGTAAAGTTTGGGAAAAATATTTTGGAGTGCAAGATCAGTTTTTAGGCATTGAAGGTCATGCATGGGGGAGACTGTGGTATAGTGGCAATGTCACTGAACTGGTAACCCAAAAACCGAGGCCCATGCTCAGGGGTCTATGGGTTTGAATCCCTCCATGGCAGCTGGTGGAATTTAAGAACTAGGAGTTAGGAGCAGGAGTAGGCAAATTCAGTCCTTTGAGCGTGCTCCACCATTCAACCAGATCATGGCTGATTTCTCCCTGGTCTTAAACCCACCACTCCATATCCCTTTATCCATTTTTTTAAAAGAACAAAAAACATTCAGGTTCATGAACCTCCTCGAGGTGAGAACGTCTGTTGTCATCATGTGCTCTGTCCAAAATGACAGGGGACAGACATGGTAGGTTGTTGCATAAGGTTAAATCTCACAGGATCCAGGATGAGGTAGCTAAGTGGATGCAAAATTGCTTTGATGACAGAAGACAGAGTGTGCTTGTCGAAGTTTTTTTTCAAGCTGGAGGCTTGTGACCAGCGGTGTGTCTCAGGGATCGGTGCTGGGTCCACTGTTATTTGTCATTTGTATTAATGAGTTGGATGAGAATGTAGGGGGCATGGTTAGTAAGTTTGCAAATGACACCAAAATTGGTGACATAGTGGACAGTGAAGAGGGTTATCTGGGATTGCAATGGGATCTTGATCAATTGGGCCAGTGGGCTGATGAATGGCAGATGGAGTTTAATTTAGAGAATTGCGAGGTGATGCATTTTGGTAGATCAAACCAGGGCAGGACTTACTCAGTTAATGGTAAGGCGTTGGGGAGAGTTATAGAACAAAGAGATCGAGGGGCACATGTTCATAGCTCCTTGAAAGTGGAGTCACAGGTGGACAGGCTGGTGAAGAAGGCATTTGGCATGCTTGGTTTCATTGGTCAGAACATTGAATACAGGAATTGGGATGTCTTGTTGAAATTGTACAAGACATTGGTAAGGTCACACTTGGAATACTGTGTACAGTTCTGGTCACTCTATTATAGAAAGCATATTATTAAACTGGAAAGAGTGCAGAAAAGATTTACTAGGATGCTACCGGGACTTGATAGTTTGAGTTATAGAACATTAGAACATAGAACATAGAACATTACAGCGCAGTACAGGCCCTTCGGCCCTTGATGTTGCGCCGACCAGTGGAACCAAGCTAAAGCCCCTCTAATCTACACTATTCCAATATCATCCATATGTTTATCCAATAACCATTTGAATGCTCTTAATGTTGACGAGTCCACTACTGCTGCAGGCAGGGCATTCCACGCCCTTACTACTCTCTGAGTAAAGAACCTACCTCTAACATCTGTCCTATATCTCTCACCCCTCAATTTAAAGCTATGTCCCCTCGTGCTAGCCATCACCACCTGAGGAAAAAGGCTCTCACTATCCATCCTATCTAATCCTCTGATCAGCTTGCATGCCTCTATTAAGTCACCTCTTAACCTTCGTCTCTCTAACGAAAACAACCTCAAGCCCCTCAGCCTTTCCTCATACGATTTTCCCACCATGTCAGGCAACATCCTGGTAAATCTCCTCTGCATCCTTTCCAACACTTCCACATCTTTCCTATAATACGGCGACCAGAACTGTACGCAATACTCCAAATACGGCCACACCAGAGTTTTGTAAGTTGCAGCATGACCTCCTGGCTCCGAAACTCAATCCCTCTACCAATAAATGCTAACACTCCGTACGCCTTCTTAACAACCCTATCAATCTGGGAGCCAACTTTCAGGGATCTATGCACATGGACACCCAGATCCCTCTGTTCATCCACACTACCAAGTATCTTACCATTAGCCCAGTACTCTGTATTCCTGTTACTCCTTCCAAAGTGAATCACCTCACACTTTTCCGCATTAAACTCCATTTGCCACCTCTCATCCCAGCTCTGCAGCTTATCTATGTCCCTCTGTAACCTGCCACTTCCCTCCGCACTGTCTACAACTCCACCGACTTTAGTATCATCCGCAAATTTACTAATCCATCCTTCCACGCCCTCATCCAGGTCATTAATAAAAATGACAAACAGCAGTGGCCCCAAAACAGATCCTTACGGTACACCACTAGTAACTGAACTCCAGGATGAATATTTCCCATCAACCACGACCCTCTGTTTTCTTACAGCTAGCCAATTCCTGATCCAAACTACGAAATCACCCTCAATCCCATGTGTCCGTATTTTCTGCAAAAGCTTACCATGGGGAACCTTATCAAACGCTTTGCTGAAATCCATATACACCACATCAACCGCTTTACCCTCATCCACCTCTTTGGTCACCTTCTCAAAGAACTCAATAAGGTTTGTGAGGCACGACCTACCCTTCACAAAACCGTGCTGAGAGATTATAAGGTGAGGTTATAAGGAGAGGCTGGATAGACTGAGCTGTTTTTCCCTGGAGCGTATGACACTTCGAGGTGATCTTATACAGGTCTATAAAATAATGAGGGGCATGGATCAGTTAGATAGTCAACACCTTTTTCCAAAAATAGGGGAGTCTAAAACTAGAGGACATAGGTTTAAGGTGAGAAGGGAGAGACACAAAAGGGTCCAGAGGGGCAATTTTTTCACACAGAGGGTGGTGAGTGTCTGGAACAAGCTGCCAGAGGTAGTCGTAGAGGCGGCTACAATTTTGTCTTTTAAAAAGAATTTAGACAGCCTCCGTCTTTCCAGTGAAAACAATCCTAGTTGATTCAACCTCCTCATAGCCAACACCCTCGAGACCAGGTAACATCTTGGTGTTGTTGAAAGTCTTTCTCAGTGCACCTCTAGGTGTGGGAAGAGAATTGGAATTGGTAAGGTGCCATCTCTTGGGTGAGGCATCAAACTGAAGCCCACCCTGTTCTCTCAGGTTTTTTTTCATTTATTGCCCATCCCTAATTGCCCTTGGAGGGCAGTTGAGATTCAAACACTTTGCTGTGGATCTCTTGTTGGGCAAGGGATACAAAGGAAAAGGGGTAGGAACACAGGAACAGGAGTAGGCCATTCAGCCCATCAAACCTGTTCCTCCATTTAATGAGATCATGGCTGATCTGTGGCCATATACCTGCCTTTGGCTCATATCCTTATGATGGGGAATGTGGAACTTAACACAAAAAGATTATCCATGATCTTATTGAATGGTGGAGCAGGCTCACAGGGCTCAACAGCCTACTTCTGCCCCTATTTTGTTTGTTCATATGGCTAAGGGATAAACTTAGCCCACGCGACCAGGGATAACTCCATGGTTTTTGTTCAAGTTAACGGCTGGAATTTTACCAGCATGTCCGCCCTGGAATCGGGGCAGGCGAGGCTCGCAGAACAGCATTCTCCCTTGGCCTTGGGCGCGATCTTACGAGCCTCGGGCGGGTGGGTGAGGCGGTAAAATTCCAGCAAATGTCACTTGTTTCTTTTGACAGCAATCTGAGAAGATCGTCAGGCCCTGAGGTTAGCGTTTCAATGAAAAGAAATGGCTCCCGCTACAGTGCAGCATTTCCTCAGGACTGTGCTCAAGTCTCTGGATTGGGCCTTGAAGCATGACCTTCTGTCGCAATGGGTTGAGCTATGGTTAATACCCAATCAGGGGACGCACAGAAAGGTCTCCACTGCATACTATACGAGTACATTCCCAATATTGGATCATAATTCATAACAGATGCCGGGGTGTGGCGACTGGGGGATTTTCACAGTAACTTCATTGCAGTGTTAATGGAAGCCTATAAGACCATAAGACATAAGAGCAGAATTAGGCCACTCGGCCCATCGAGTCTGCTCTGCCATTCAATCATGGCTGATATTTTTCTCATCCCCATTCTCCTGCCTTTTCCCCATAACCCCTGGTCCCCTTATTAATCAAGAATCTATCTATCTCTGTCTTAAAGACACTCAATGACCTGGCCTCCACATCCTTCTGCGGCAAAGGGTCCCACAGATTCACCACTCTCTTCTACAAGCCTACTTGTGACACTGATAAACTTAAAAACTATAAAACTTGAAAACTTTAATAATTCTGAGGACAGATAGAGAGAGTGAGTGACCGAAAGAAAATCGTAACACCCTACCCCGTTGTTCTGGGTGTGTGCAATTTATCCTACTGAGCAAATTTTCACGTTTAACTGTTGTAGAACAGCAGGCAGCAGAAGAGCAATTTGACTTCAATCACATCCAGGTTTCCTTTCCAATCTCCTGGCTGATCTCCTAGATGCCTCATATGTGCATCAAGGCAGCAAACCAGTTCCACAGAAACATGATTTTGTTCTACAAAGTGTAAATAAGAGGTGCACGTTGACCTTGGTGGCCTGTTCCTTCCCTTTTGAAATTCAGTCATGGCTTAATTAGCACTAGCGCTCTCATCTCTGAATCAGAAAGTCCCACACCACTGACTTGAGCACATAAAGTGAGGCTGGTACTCCGGGACAGGACTGAGGGAATACTGCGCTGTCAGAGGTGCCATCTCTTGGGTGAGGCATCAAACCAAAGCCCACCCTATTCTCTCAGGTTTTTTAAAATTAATTTGTGGGACATGGGTTTTGCTGGCTGGCCAGCTTTTATTGCCCATCCCTAGTTGCCCTTGGAGGGCAGTTGAGAGTCAACCACATTGCTGTGGTTCTGGAGCCAGACTGGGTAAGGACTGCAGATTTCCTTCCCGAAAGGACATTAGTAAACCAGATAGGTTTCTCCCACAATCGACAATGGTTTCATGGTCATCAGTAGATTCTTAATTCCAGATTTAAAAAAATTGAATTCAAATTCTGCCATGGCAGGATTCGAACCCGGGGTCCCCAGAACATTAGCCGAGTTTCTGGATTGATAGTCTCACAATAATACCTCAAGGCCATCGCCTCCCTACCTGCTAATCCTCCTGACGCTAGGGTCAATTTAGCATGGCCAATCAACCTCACCCGCACATCTTTTAAATCTTCTGCTTTCTCAGTGTCGGAAGATAAGAAAGAAAGACGCACAGTCTATAGCACCGTTTCAAAAGCTGAGGATGTCCCAAGGCACTTTGGGGTAATTGAAGTACTTTTGAAATGTAGCCACAACTTGATGGTGTCTAACATTCCACATCATTCAAAGAAGGGCAGGGGAGTTCTGCTTAGTCTTCTGGTCAACATTTATTGCTAAACCGACATCACTAAAACAGTAGATTAACTGAACAGTTATGATCAACCGAGAGATTTTACAAAGGAGGCCTGTTTTCTCTGGAGTTTGGAAGGTTGAGGGGTGATCTGATTGAAGTCTTTGGCACGGTGGTACAGTGGGTAGCATTGCTGCCTCACAGTGCCAGGGACCCAGGTTCAGTCCCCTGGCTTGGGTCACTGTCTGTGTGGAGTTTGCATGTTCTCCTCGTGTCTGCGTGGGTTTCCTCCAGGTGCATCGGTTTCCTCCCACAGTCCAAAGGTGTGCGGGTTAGGTTGATTGGACATGTTAAATTGACCCTAGTATCAGGGGGATTAGCAGTGTAAATATGTGGGGTTATGGGAATAGGGCCTGGGTGTGATTGTGATTGGTGCAGATTCAATGGGCCGAATGGCCTTCGTCTGCACTGTTGGGATTCTATAATTCTAGAATAGGTAGATAAAGATAAACCATTTCTACTGGTTGGAGATTCTAGAACTAAGGGGAATAGTCTAAAAACTAGGGCCAAACCATTCAGGAGATGTATTAGTTTAAAGTTTTCTTTTAAAGTTGATTTATTAGTGTCACAAGTCAGCTAATCTTAACACTGCAATGAAGTTACTGTGAAAATCCCCTAGTCGCCACACTTCAGCACCTGTTCAGGTTCACTGAGGGAGAATCTGGCATGGCCAATGCACCTAACCAGGATATCTTTGGACTGTGGGAGGAAACTGGAGCACCTGGAGGAAACCCAAGCAGACACGGGGAGGATGTGTGGACTCAGCACAGACAGTGACCCAAGCCAGGAATCGAACCTGGCTCCCTGGCGCTGTGAGGCAGCAGTGCTAACCCCTGTGGAGCACTTCTATACACAAAGGGTGATCAAGTGTTGGAACTCTCTTCCAGTAGTTGATGCTAGATCATTTGCTAATTTTAAGTCTGAGATAGATAGGTTTCTGTTAATTAAGGGTATTAAGGGGTAAGGGCCAAAGGCAGGTATATGGAGTTAGGCCACAGATCAGGCTTGATCCATTGAGTGTTGGACCCAGATCAATGGGCTGAATGGCTACTCCTGTTCCTATGTCCCTACGATCATTTATCTCCTTGCTGTTTGTGGCAGGCGGCTGTGACTACATTTCAAAAGTACTTCAATAACTCCCATGTGCCTTGGGACATCCTCATCCTTTTGAAACGGTGCTATAAAAATGCACATACTGTGTGTCTTTCTTTCTTATCTCGCGACGCTGAGAAGGCAGAAGACTTAACCATGGTTTATGTTCTTAAGAAAACTTTGCCTGACTGATGGATCTATGCAAAAACTCGACTATTGCCAGCGAACCCTCGGAGCTCATTGCTCAAATAACCATGGCAGGCAATCCATCATTAATTTCTCTAACTTTAGTAATTTGTGCAGGTTTCTGCGCTCCACAGGTTATGGGTTGGAAATATTGCAGTTCTCCTGGGAGTCCCACGCAGGAGTGAGAACACGACCTTTCCTTTTTGGCTGCGTATCATCCCCTCTGCACTCAGAGAGATGTTACCCTCAGGTGCCAAAGCTGTCAACAAGATTGGCGATGTGACTATGGGGAACATTTTACCATTTGGATCTCTTCCTTTCGTGGACATTGGCAGAAAATGAAAGATTTTTGTCTGCGATGTGTGTAGATAATGGCATCTCTTTGTACTTCACAGTGTGTAGAGGTAGCGTCACAGCAAATGATCTGCTTTGGGCTATTAACAGTAGCTAGTCTAATCAGCTCTTTTGTCTGGTTAATTGTGGGAAGGGCCATGCCATACATAAGAACATAAGAACTAGGAGTAGGAGTAGGAATAGGCCATTTGGCCCCTCGAGCCTGCTCCACTAGTCAATAAGATCATGGCTGATCTTTTCATGGACTCAGCTCCCCTTAGATTTGATTTGATTTATTATTGTCACATGTATTAACACACAGTGTAAAGTATTGTTTCTTGCGCGCTGTACAAATAAAGCATATCGTTCATAGAGAAGGAAACAAGAGAGTGTGCAGATTGTAGTGTTACAGTCATAGCTAGGGTGTAGAGAAAGATCAACTTAATACAAGGTAGGTCCTTTCAAAAGTCTGATGGCAGCAGGGAAGAAGCTGTTCTTGAGTCAGTTGGTACATGACCTCAGACTTTTGTCTCTTTTTCCCGACGGAAGAAGGTGGAAGAGAGTATGTCCGGGGTGCGTGGGGTCCTTAAATATGCTGGCTGCTTTTCCGAGGCAGCGGGAAGTGTAGACAGAGTCAATGGATGGGAGGCTGGTTTGCGTGATGGACTGGGCTACATTCCCAAACCTTTGTAGTTTCTTGCGGTCTTGGGCAGAGCAGGAGCTGTGATACAACCAGAAAGGCTGTTTTCTATGGTGCATCTGCAAAAGTTGGTGAGAGTCGTAGCTTAGTTTCCTGAGAAAGTAGAGGCGTTGGTGGGCTTTCTTAACTATAGTGTCGGCATGGGGGGACCGGAACAGGTTGTTGGTGATCTGGACAGCTGATGTGAGCTTTGGGGACACAGATTTAAAATTCCTTCACCTTGGTCATCTCTTTTCAAAGAATACTTCTCAGGTGGCCTTGCCAAGTTTGAGTAGGTTGTCTGAAACCTTCCGGAAGAGAGAGAAAAGCAGTGTCACATGATCGATGGCCTTTAGCATCTGGTTAATATTCTTGGTGTTGAGCTGAATTGATTGAGGATTACTGCAGCACATGCCATTGAATCTGAAGTGAATGAGATAGTTAATCTTGTGACCATTAGATATCTTCACTTCATCATTCATTTGGTGCACTTGTCCAATTGTTCGTTTATTAATACATTGGACAGTTAATAACCTAAACCCATAACCCAGTGAATTGATCATTATGTTATCTTCAAAGTGAAAGGAAAATCACACCATGTAATCTGTAACCAAAGCTCATTTAATGTTTGATCCCTGGGACTCATTGCCTTGAGGTTAGGCAGACTCGAGGTACTGGGGAAGAAAAGCCTCCAGAGAAAGAGAGACAGAGACACTGCCTTCTGTCTCAAGTTCAAACAGCTTCCGAGAAAAGTGAAACTAAAAACTTGGACTTCTCCGTGGAAAGAAAAAAACTGTCCCCAGGCATCACGTGACCTGTCAATCATGCTCCACTCAGCAATTCCCCAAAGGATCATAAACCCCAGGACACTGAATTAGGACAGATTAAAGATAAATCTGATGTCCATTATATTGCTTCAGTAACAATTTAAGGATACCAGTTACAGACAAAACAGTGCCTATACAATGCTTGGACCTGTTTTGAAAAACCTTCAGAGAAACATGATTAAAATAGATTTCTTAAAGGCACTGTATCGTCACAATAGTCATCAACATACTTTAGATTGCTGTGCCAACAAAGCATCCAGAGCTTAACTCGCAAAAGGAGTGGAACTAATGGTCATCTGTTACTGCTTCAAAGGTTGAACAGATGACTAGTCTTTCAATCAACCATGATCTCGCAACATTATCCCACTCATAGAATCATAGAATCCCTCCAGTGCAGAAAGAGGCCATTCAGCCCACCGACTCTGCACTGACTCTCTGACAAAGCAACTTACCCAGGCCCTATCCCCATAACCCCACACATTTACACCACTAATCCCCCCCTAACCTACACATCTTTGGACTCTGAGGGGCAATTTAGCATGGCCAATCCACCAAACCTTTGGACTGTGGGAGGAAACCGGAGCACCAGAGGAAACCCATACAGGCACAGACAGAGAATGTGTGAAGTCCCCACAGACAGGAATTGAACCCAGGTCCCTGGCACCATGAGGCAGCCGTGCTAACCACTGTGCAGCAGGAATCCTGGAACTTGGGCCTGCCCAAATCGTCGCCCCACACCCCCAAGCCTCCAACACCAGACATCCATTTCTCCTTCATCAAGAAGGCCCAGCCCTTAATCTTACAACTTTCTGATTCAGAGTTATGGAATTCCTACAGTGCAGAAGGAGGCCCTTCAGCCCATCGGGTCTGCACCGACAACAATCCCACCCTGGCCCTATTCCCATAACCCCTTGCATTTCCCCCGCTAGTTCCCCTGACACTAAGGGGCAATTTTTTAGCATGGCCAATCCACCTAACCCGCATGTCTTTCGGGCTGTGGGAGGAAATCAGAGCACCCGGAGGAAACCCATGCAGACACGGGGAGAACGTGCAGACTCCGCACAGACAGTGACCAAGCTGGGAATCGAACCCAGGTCCCTGGTGCTGTGAGGCAGCAGTGCTAACCACTGTGCCACTGTGCTGAAGTACTTGATCGGCTCAAAAACACTTTGGGATGTTCTCAGGTCGGTAAAGGCACTATATAAATTCAAGTTCTATTTAGTCTCAGAAGTACAGGGCTGGACTCATCCATATCCTCTGATATGGGCTGTAGGCCCAACGGTAGGAGTCATTACAAAGAACAAAGAACAGTATAGCACATGCACAGACCATTCAGCCCTCCAAGTCTGCACCGATCATGGTGCCTGCCTAAACTAAAACCGTATGCACTTATAGAGTCCATATGCTTCCATTCCCATCCTATTCATGTATTTGTCTAGATGCCCCTTAAATGCCGCTATCGTACTTGCTCCCACCACCTCCCCAGGCAGTGCATTCCAGACATTCACCACCCTTTGTGTAAAAAACTTACCTCGCACATCTCCTCTAAACTTTTCCCCATGCACCTTAAACCTATGTCCCCTGGTATTTGACTTTTCTACCCGAGGAAAAAGCATCTGACTGTCTACTCTGTCCATGCCACTCAAAGTCTTGTAAACCTCTATCAGGTCACCCTTCAACGTCTGTCATTCCAGTGAGAACAAACCGAGTTTATCCAAACTCTCCTTACAGCTAATACCCTCCAGACCAGGCAACATCCTGGTAAACCAAAAGAGAAAATGCTGGAAAATCTCAGCAGGTCCGGCAGTATCTGTAAGGAGAGAAAAGAGCTGACATTTTGAGTCCAGGTGACCCTTTGTCAAAGCTGTTTGTCAAAGCTAACATCCTGGTAAACCTCTTCTGTACCCTCGCCAAAGCATCCACATCCTTCAGGTAGTGTGGTGACCAGAATTGTACACAATGTTCCAAATGGGGCCCAACTAAGGTTCTGTACAGCTGCAGCATGACCTGCCAATTTTTATACTCAATGCCCCGTCCGATGAAAGCAAGCCTGCCTTTTGCCTTCTTGACTACCTTGTCCACTTTCAATGATCGGTGGACATGTATGCCCAGATCTCTGTGCCTGTCAATATGCTAAGGGGCTTGAAGACCACCTAGATGTTTGATTTAATTTATTATTGTCACATGTATTAACATACAATGAAAAGTATTGTTTCTTGCGCGCTATACAGATAAAACATACCGTTCATAGAGAAGGAAACAAGAGAATGCAGAATGTAGTGTTACAGTCATAGCTAGGGTGTAGAGAAAGATCAACTGAATGCAAGGTAAGTCCATTCAAAAGTCTGACAGCAGCAGGGAAGAAGCTGTTCTTGAAATCATAGAAACCCTACAGTGCAGAAGGAGGCCATTCGGCCCATCGAGTCTGCACCGACCACAATCCCACCCAGGCCCTACCCCCACATATTTACCCGCTAATCCCTCTAACCTACACATCCCAGGACTCTAAGGGGCAATTTTTAACCTGGCCAATCAACCTAACCCGCACATCGTTGGACTGTGAGAGGAAACCGGAGCACCCGGAGGAAACCCACGCAGACACGAGGAGAATGTGCAAACTCCACACAGACAGTGACCCGAGCCGGGAATCGAACCCGGGACCCTGGAGCTGTGAAGCAGCAGTGCTAACCACTGTGCTACCGTGCCGCCCTGTCGGTTGATACGTGTCCTCAGACGTTTGCATCTTTTTCCTGACGGAAGAAGGTGGAAGAGAGAATGTCTGGGGTGCATGGGGGTCCTTAATTATGCTGCTGCTTTTCTGAGGCAGCAGGAAGTGTAGACAGAGTCAATGGATGGGAGGCTGCTTTGCGTGATGGATTGGGCTACATTCATGACCTTTTGCAGTTTCTTGCGGTCTTAACTAGAGCAGGAGCCATACCAAGCTGTGATACAACCAGAAAGAATGCTTTCTATGGTGCATCTGAAAAGTTGGTGAAAGTCGTAGCTGACATCCCAAATTTCCTGTACAGCTAGAGATCATAGTTTACCATCAGTCTTTTCATGTACGGTGGGGCCCTCAATGTCTCCACCCACTCTTTGCGCAGTGGGGCTAAGATATGAGCACCCCAGCCCACCCACAAACCCGTCCACCTGGTCTCCCATCTGAAATATGTACGGTCCCAGTCTCTGTGCTGGTGCCTACAAATGTAAGGTCAGCTGATGGCTCTCCTTTCTCTGTCTTAATCAGCTTCATCTTCTGCTTCTTGAGGCATGAGTGCAGCTGAGTTCAGGAGGAAGAAGAAAATGGAACATACGTTAGCAGTTGGCGGTGTGGGGTAAGCAGAGACAGATGGCTGACTTGTGAAAACTGCAGCAATTCGTCATGCACCCTGCGTAAGACTGATATTTAAGTGAGAAAGGAAGGAGGGAGCGATGGCCTTTAAACACCACGGTTGGTCTCCGACAGCTTCACGAAATGTCACATACCTAACGTGCCACTTATCTACAACGCCCGACTCTTCCAGTGAGGAGCATGGTGGCACAGTGGTTAGCTCTGCTGCCTCACAGCACCAGGGACCCTGGTTCAATTCCCGGCTTGGGTCACTGTCTGTGCGGAGTTTGAACGTTCTCCCCATGTCCGTGTGGGTTTCCTCCGGGTGCTCCGGTTCCCTCCCACACTCCAAAGATGTGCGTGTTAGGTTGATTGGCCACGCTAAGTTGCCCCTTAGTGCCAGGGAGATTCGCAGGGTAAATACTTGGGGTTGCGGGGGATAGGGCCTGGGAGGGATTGTTGTCAGTGCAGACTCGATGGGCTGAATGACCTCCTTCTGCACTACAGGGATTCGATGAAGCATCACCACGCTCCTGTGGTTGCCCTGTTTATTTGGTATTGCAGGTCAGTTTGACTTGCAAGAAAGAAAGAGGTATGCGGGGGAGTAGGAGTGGGGGTGTGCGCATGGGGAGGATGGGGTAGGACAGCATTGCTGGTGTACAAAGATGGAGTGAGGAGCTGAAGAAAGTAATAAAGAAAAGTTGTGAATGCGATGGTGGCAGGGGGGCAGTTGGCGGAGCAGGAGGGGTTTCTGGGGGGTAGCAGGCAAAAGGAGGTGGGAATAAGCCAGCAGCAATGATTAGAGAAGCGTGCTGGTAGTTGAGGGAACATAGGAATTAGGAGCAGAAGTAGGCAATTCAACACTTCGCGCCTGCTCCACCAATCAATCAGATCATGGCTGATCTCTCCCTGGTCTCAAATCCACCTCCCCACCTGTTCCCCATATCACTTTAACCCGTTTTTATTAAAAATATATCTATCTCCTTCTTGAAACCATTCAACAATACAGACTCCACCGTGCTATGGGGCAGTGAGTTCCACAAATTCACCACCCTCTGCGAGAAGTAGTTCCTCCTCATCTGAGTTTTAAATCTACCGCCTCTCAACCTATACCTGTGTCTTCTTGTTCCAGATTGCCCCACAGGGGGAAACATTTGATCTATGTTGACTCTATCAATTTCTTTTACAATTTTGTATACCTCGATCACATGTCAGAGGTGGGGGAGGGGATATAAGCGTTAGGGCCACAGATAGGGATTTGTTAGCTTAGTTGGTGATGCGCGACAATCAAGCACGAGGTACAAGGCTTCAGCTATTGAAGGCTTTTATTCGCAAACAATGGAACTAACTAACACGAGTACACCAATTCAGACTGGAGGGGTCCCGCCTGAGCAGAGGGTCTTATACCTCTCCCCAGGAGGCGGGGCCCGACCGGGATGTGCCATAACAACATCTACCACAGGTAAACACCCTAACCCAACAACATTATACAACCCCCACAGTGGCAACACCCTAACCCAACAGTAACATAGGAATAACCCCACAGTGGTAACCAACGATGGTTCACCACATTCACCCCTCCTTTAAAAACAAAGGCCGGCGGGGTGCGAAAACAGGTCACATATATACAAAATTCACAAGTCCAGACGGTCTGGAGGACCGCACCGTCGCTGTGATCTCCTCAACACCGGTTGCGACACCGGAGCAGGTGCTTGCGGTGGCGTTCTCTCCAAAACAGCATCCGGCTGTCCCCTCAAGGACTCCCGGGCCGGTTGACCCTGGTGAGGCGATGGTGCAGGGGATCCTGGAACCTTCTGTGGTGGCGCCGATCTCCGAGTCTCATGCAAGCTGTACATGGGAGTATAACTGTTATGCACTGGTCCCGGTGCTGACCGCGCCACGTCTGGGGAAGAAATAAGTGATAGGGGATTCGTGACAGGGGGTATGGGAGCGACAGGAGTTGCTACGTCCCCTGCGGGTGCCAGGTCTCGAATCGAGACTGTGTCCTCTCGCCCGTCAGGATATGCCACATAGGCATACTGAGGGTTGGCGTGGAGGAGTTGGACCGGTTCGACCAAGGGGTCGGACTTGCGGGCCCTCACATGTCGCCGCAGAAGGACGGGTCCTGGGTACGTCAACCAGGCTGGTAAGGAGATCCCCGAGGACGACTTCCGAGGGAATGAGAACATCCTCTCGTGGGGAGTAGCATTGGTTGCCGTACACAGGAGGGAGCGAATGGAATGAAGCGCATTTGGAAGGACCTCCTGCCAACGGGAGACTGGAAGGCCCCTGGATTTCAGTGCCAGTAGGACAGCCTTCCAGACTGTAGCATTCTCCCTCTCCACCTGTCCGTTACCCCTAGGGTTGTAGCTCGTGGTTCTACTAGAACATAGAACATAGAACATAGAACATTACAGCGCAGAACAGGCCCTTCGGCCCACGATGTTGCACCGACCAGTTAAAAAAAAAAACTGTGACCCTCCAACCTAAACCAATTTCTTTTCGTCCATGAACCTATCTACGGATCTCTTAAACGCCCCCAAACTAGGCGCATTTACTACTGATGCTGGCAGGGCATTCCAATCCCTCACCACCCTCTGGGTAAAGAACCTACCCCTGACATCGGTTCTATAACTACCCCCCCTCAATTTAAAGCCATGCCCCCTCGTGCTGGATTTCTCCATCAGAGGAAAAAGGCTATCACTATCCACCCTATCTAAACCTCTAATCATCTTATATGTTTCAATAAGATCCCCTCTTAGCCGCCGCCTTTCCAGCGAAAACAATCCCAAATCCCTCAGCCTCTCCTCATAGGATCTCCCCTCCATACCAGGCAACATCCTGGTAAACCTCCTCTGCACCCTCTCCAAAGCCTCCACATCCTTCCTGTAATGTGGGGACCAGAACTGCACACAGTACTCCAAGTGCGGCCGCACCAGAGTTGTGTACAGTTGCAACATAACGCTACGACTCCTAAATTCAATCCCCCTACCAATAAACGCCAAGACACCATATGCCTTCTTAACAACCTTATCTACTAGATTCCCAACTTTCAGGGATCTATGCACACATACACCTAGATCCCTCTGCTCCTCCACACTATTCAAAGTCCTCCCGTTAGCCCTATACTCAACACATCTGTTATTCCTACCAAAGTGAATTACCTCACACCTCTCCGCATTAAACTCCATCCGCCACCTCTCGGCCCAACTTTGCAACCTGTCTAAGTCTTCCTGCAAACTACGACACCCTTCCTCACTGTCTACCACACCACCGACTTTGGTGTCATCAGCAAATTTGCTAATCCACCCAACTATACCCTCATCCAGATCATTAATAAATATTACAAACAGCAGTGGCCCCAAAACAGATCCTTGAGGTACACCACTTGTAACCGCACTCCATGATGAATATTTACTATCAACCACCACCCTCTGTTTCCTATCCGCCAATTCCTGATCCAATTTCCTAGATCACCCCCAATCCCATACATCTGCATTTTCTGCAGAAGCCTACCATGGTGAACCTTATCAAACGCCTTACTAAAATCCATATATACCACGTCCACTGCCTTGCCCCCATCCACCTCCTTGGTCACTTTCTCAAAAAACTCAATAAGGTTAGTAAGGCACGACCTACCTGCCACAAAACCATGCTGACTATCACCTATCAATTCATTACTCTCCAAATAACTATAAATCCTATCCCTTATAATTTTTTCCAACATCTTGCCGACAACAGAAGTGAGACTCACCGGTCTATAATTCCCGGGGAAGTCTCTGTTCCCCTTCTTAAACAATGGGACAACATTCGCTAACCTCCAATCTTCTGGTACTATACCAGAGGCCAACGACGACCTGAAGATCAGAGCCAGAGGCTCTGCAATCACTTCTCTTGCCTCCCAGAGAATCCTTGGATAAATCCCATCCGGACCAGGGGATTTATCTATTTTCAGACCCTCCAGAATATCCTGCACATCCTCCTTATCAACTGTAATACTGTCTATTCTACTCCCTTGCAACCCAGTGTCCTCCTCAGCTATATTCATGTCCCCTTGCGTGAACACCGAAGAGAAATATTGGTTCAATGCTTCACCAATCTCCTCCGGTTCCACACATAACTTCCCTCTGCCATCTATAACTGGCCCTAAACTTGCCCTAACCAACCTTCTGTTCTTGACATACCTATAGAACGCCTTAGGATTCTCTTTAACCCTATCCGCCAAAGTCTTCTCATGTCCCCTTTTAGCCCTTCTAAGCTCGCTCTTCAACTCCCTCTTAGCCAATCTAAAGCTTTCTAGTGCACTACCCGAGTGCTCACGTCTCATCCGAACATAAGCCTCCTTTTTCTTTTTAACCAACAAAGAAACTTTTTTGGTGCACCACGGTTCCCTAGCCCTACCAATTCCTCCTTGCCTGACAGGGACATACCTATCACAGACTCGCAGTAGCTGCTCCTTGAAAAAACTCCACATGTCGGACGTTCCCAGTCCCTGTAATCTCCTAGTCCAACCTATGTTTCCTAATTCTCTCCTAATAGCCTCATAATTACCCTTCCCCCAGCTAAAACCACTGGCCCGAGGTTCATGCCTATCCCTTTCCATCACTAAGGTGAACGTAACCGAATTGTGGTCACTATCACCAAAATGCACACCAACTTCCAAGTCTAGCACCTGGTCTGGCTCATTTCCCAGCACCAGATCCAATATAGCCTCACCTCTAGTTGGCCTGTCTACATACTGAGTCAAAAAACCTTCCTGCACGCTTTGAACAAAAACTGACCCCTCTAACGAGCTAGAGCTATAACAATTCCAGTCAATATTAGTCAAGTTAAAATCCCCCATAACAATTGCCCTATTACTTTCACTCCTAAGCAGGATTGACTCCGCAATCCTTTCCTCAACCTCTCTAGAACTTTTAGGAGGTCTATAAAAGACTCCCAACAGGGTGACCTCTCCTCTCCTATTTCTAATCTCCGCCCATACTACCTCAACAGATAAGTCCTCATCAAACCTCCTCTCTGACACTGTGATACAATCTCTGACCAATAATGCTACCCCTCCCCCTCTTCTACCTCCTTCCCTACTTCGACTAAAACATTTGAACCCCGGGACCTGCAGCATCCATTCCTGCCCCTGCTCTATCCATGTCTCTGAAATAGCCACAACATCGAAGTCCCAGGTACTGATCCACGCTGCAAGTTCACCCACTTTATTGCGAATACTCCTGGCATTGAAGTATACACATTTCAAACCCTGCTCCACCCCACCTCTGCAATGCCGTGCATTGCAGTCCCCATCCATGCATCCCTCACTTTCAGCCCCACTACTCAGGATCCCTCCCCCCCCCCGAATCAGTTTAAACCTCCCTGCATGGCCTTAGCAAATTTACCCCCCAGGATATTGGTCCCCTTCTGATTAAGGTGTAGACCATCCTTCTCATAGAGGTCACACCTTCCCCAGTACGAGCCCCAATTGCTTAAGTACCTGAACCCCTCCCTCCTGCACCATCCCCTCAGCCATGAATTCAAACCTTCCCTCTCCCTATTCCTCTCTAAACTATCCCGTGGTACAGGCAAGAGTCCAGAGATAACCACTCTGTCAGTCTTGGCCTTTAGTTTCCACCCCAACTCCATAAATCCCTGCCTAATATCCCCTTCCCCTATCCTCCCTATGTCGTGTGTCCCCACATGTACAATAACTTGTGGTTTATCTCCCTCCCCCCTAAGAGTCCTGAATACCCTGTCAGACACATCCCGGACCCCAGCCCCTGGTAGGCAACACACCAACCCTGAGTCCCTACCTTTAGTTCCGACCCTCCTATCTGTCCCCTTAATTGTGGAGTCCCCAATCACAAGGCCCAGTCTTTTACAGCCCCTAACCACCTGAGCTTTCTCACTCGGCTCACCCCCAGAGATCTGCTCTCTATGCTCAGTTGATTCCTCCTCAACTGTAGCCTCCAGCACCGAAAACCTATTATGGAGGGGAACCGCCCCAGGGGATTGTCTTCCCAATTGCTTCTTACCCCTCCTCCTGGCATTGACCCAAGCCTCAGGGCAATCCCGTATGAGAGCAGGAATTGCCTCAAGTCGTTACTCATGAACGACGAGCCCCTGTCGCTATGTATGTAGCAGGGGTACCCGAACAGGGTAAAAAGATCACTGAATGCCTTAATCACTGTGGCAGTCGACGTGTCCGCACAGGGGACAACAAACGGGAACCGGGAGTATTCATCTATTATATTGAGAAAATAGACATTCCGGTCCGTTGAGGGAAGGGGGCCCTTAAAATCCACACTCAGCCTCTCGAAGGGGTGAGTGGCCTTGACCAATTGTGCCCGGTCCGGTCGATAAAAGTGCGGTTTGCATTCCGCGCAAATCCGACAGCTTCTTGTTACTGACCTGACATCCTCCACCGAGTAGGGCAGGTTGCGGGCTTTTACGAAGTGGTAGAGTCGGGTGACTCCAGGATGGCACAGGTCATTGTGGAGGGCCTTCAAGCGGTCCTCCTGCATGATGGCGCATGTTCCGCGCGAGAGGGCATCCGAGGGCTCATTGAGCTTCCCTGGACGATACATAATATCGTAATTATAGGTGGAGAGCTCAATTCTCCACCGCAAGATCTTATCATTCTTGATCTTGCCCCTCTGCGTATTACTGAACATAAACGCCACGGATCGTTGATCCGTGATCAGGGTGAACCGCTTCCCCGCCAGGTAATGGCGCCAGTGTCTGATGGCCTCCACAATGGCCTGAGCCTCCTTCTCCACCGCTGTGTGCCGAATTTCGGGACCTGAAGGGTGCAGGAAAAAAACGCGACGGGCCTGCCTGCCTGGTTTAGTGTGGCGGCCAGGGCGAAATCAGATGCATCACTTTCCACCTGAAAAGGGATGGATTCATCCACCGCGTGCATCGTGGCTTTCGCAATGTCGCTTTTCAAAGCCTTGAAGGCCAATTGGGCCTCCGGCGTGAGTGGGAAAGTCGTGGACTTGATGAGCGGACGGGCTTTGTCCGCGTAGTTGGGGACCCACTGCGCATAATAGGAGAAGAAGCCGAGGCATCTCCTCAGTGCTTTTGTGCTAGCGGGCAAGGGAAGTTCAGTAAGGGGGCGCATACGGTCTGGATCAGGGCTGATGACCCCGTTTTCCACCACGTATCCAAGGATAGCTAACCTGCGTGTACGGAATACGCACTTCTCCCTGTTATAGGTCAGATTCAGGCGAGATGCAGTGCGCAGAAAGTGTTGGAGATTCGTGTCATGGTCCTGCTGGTCATGGCCGCAGATGGTGACGTTATCCAGGTACGGGAAGGTAGCCCGCAACCCGTTCTGGTCCACCATTCGGTCCATAGCACGCTGGAAGACCGAGACCCCATTGGTGACACCAAATGGAACCCTAAGAAACTGGTATAGACGACCATCCGCCTCAAAAGCCGTGTATTGTCGGTCCTCTGGGCGGATGGGGAGTTGATGGTAGGCGGACTTAAGGTCTATGGTGGAGAACACCCGGTACTGCGCAATCTGATTGACCATATCAGAAATGCGCGGGAGAGGATACGCATCCAGCTGCGTATAACGGTTAATGGTCTGACTGTAGTCGATGACCATCCGAGGTTTGTTCCCGCTTTTAACCAACACGACCTGCGCTCTCCACGGACTAGCACTGGCCTGTATGATCCCTTCTTTGAGGAGCCGCTGAACCTCAGATCTGATAAAGATCCGGTCTTCAGCGCTGTAACGCCTACTCTTAGTAGCGATGGGCTTGCACCCTGGTACCAGATTCTTAAATAAAGAAGGTGTGGTGATCTTTAGTGTGGAAAGATTGCATGCGGGGCGCTTTGGGCAATTTGGAGGCTGCGGCTGATTCCCTACTGCCAGTGAAGGGAGTGGCCCACCGTACTGTAGGATCACACTCTTCATGTGGACCATAAAGTTTAGTCCGAGGAGAATTGGCGCACAAAGGTGCGGTAACACAAGGAGCCTGTATCGCTCGTAAATTGTGCCCTGCACCTCTAGGGTTACCATACAACGTCCTTGGATCGGTACAGACCGGGACCGTGATGCCATGGAAATTGTCTGTTTGGCAGGTAGAACCCGGAGTCCACACCTTTTTGCAGTGTCAGGGTGAATAAAACTCTCGGTGCTCCCACTGTCAAACAGACAATACACAGTACGACCATTTACCTTGATGTTCATCATGGAACTGTCAAGCCTGTGATGCTTTGTCTGGTCCAGAGAGATCGACGCCACCGTTGGCCCCTGGGCGTCACTGCATGCAGCCGAGGTTGATACTGAGGACCCCTGCTGGTCGCTCCTGGTCGTCGTCGACCATGATGGCCGCCCCCATGAATCGCACGTGGGTGAGGGCGCCAAGCGTAGCGACTCCTGGTGGTCTTCCTCCTCCTCCGTCAGCCACGATGGCGCCGTCCTGGATTCGCACGTGGTCGGGCCTCGCGGGTACCGCGACGTCGAAGGAGATTGTCTCCGCTCTGGAGGGTCACAGGCTGCACTGCCGTTCTTGGGCTTCGACCTGCAAACTTTAGCATAGTGCCCCTTTTTACCGCACTGGCTGCAGATCACCGTTTTTGCAGGACACTGTTGCCGTGGATGCTTGGCTCCGCCGCAAAAATAGCATCACTGGCCGCCTGGAGCTGCCGCCGTCGTCGGATCGATATGGGAGCGCGCGCCCGTGGGGCGAGGAGGGATTTGTGCTTGCTCCTGCCACGTTGTCTCCACGTGGTCTTCGGGGTACAGAGCCAAGCTTTTCGACGCTGCCTCCAGCATCTCAGCCATCTCCATCGCTTGGGTCAAGTTGAGGTTCCCTTTCTCTAATAGCTTAAGCCGGATGTACGAGGACCCTACCCCTGCTACGAACGCATCTCGGGCGAGGTCGTACATATATTGCTCTGCCGACACATCTTTGCAGTCGCAGCCTCTGGCAAGCTGCAAGAGCTCATTGGCGTAGTCCTCCATGGTTTCGCCCGACTGCCGACGTCGTGTAGCGAGGAGGTAACGAGCGTGGATCTCGTTGGGTGGTCTCGTGTATCGTTTCTTCAAGAGCTCGATGGCCCTCGGGTAAGTGGTGGCCGCACGAATCGCAAGATAGACCGTGTCGCTTACCCTCGCGTGGAGGACCTGGAGTTTGTCGTCGTCCGTAGTAACAGCTGCAGAGGCTGCCAGGTAGTCCTCGAAACACTTCCACCAGTGGTCGAAGGTGTTAGCGGCACCGACCGCACGTGGGTCCAGCGTCAGACGCTCTGGTTTTAGTATTTGTTCCATACTCCCTTTACTGTCGAGAGTTTTATGTTTGCTAATAAAATTGATGCGCGACAATCAAGCACGAGGTACAAGGTTTCAGCTACTGAAGGCTTTTATTAGCAAACAATGGAACTAACTAACACAAGTACACCAATTCAGACTGGAGGGGTCCCGCCTGAGCAGAGGGTCTTATACCTCTCCCCAGGAGGCGGGGCCCGACCGGGATGTGCCATAACAACATCTACCACAGGTAAACACCCTAACCCAACAACATTATACAACCCCCACAGTGGCAACACCCTAACCCGACAGTAACATAGGAATAACCCCACAGTGGTAACCAACGATGGTTCACCACAGTTGGCTGGTTCATGATGCAGAGTGACGCCAACAGCATGGGTTCAATTCCCGTATCGGCTGAGGTTATTCATGAAGTCCCCGCCTTCTCAATCTTGCCCCTTGCCTGAGGCGTGGTGACCGTCAGGTTAAATCGCCACCAGTCAGCTCTCCCCCTCAAAGAGGAGAGCAACCTATGGTCATCTGGGACTATGGCGACTTTGTCTTTCACAGATGGTGCACAGTTGAACTGAAAATAATCAGATAAAAGCCAGAACAAAATCAGGTAGGATACGCAGATACATAATTTTATGCAGGGAGTTGCTGTGAACTGATTTGTACTGCTTGAAGGGTGGTAGGAACAAATTCAATAGCTGCTTTCAGAAGCCAATTAGATGCATACTTAAAGAGTAAAAATTGCCAAGTTATGGGAAAGAGCAAGGGAGTGGGACTAATTGGATCACTCTATATTAAAAAAAAGCCAGCACAAGCTTGGTCGACTGAATATCTCTGTGCTGGATGAGTCACAGAAGCAGAGAAAAGTTCTGGCAGAGAAAGAGGCCACCCGGCTGCACCAGCCAAAAAGGGAGAAAGAAAAGGAAATGAGTTGCTCATTTTAATCCCAGCACCTGGTCCGCACAGCCTGCAGGTTACAGTGAGTGATCCGCAAGAGTCCTTGATTCTAAATCAGTTGACAGACTTACTTCTTCAACTCTGGTCAGGTCGTTCAACTTTTTTCAGCTGTATCTTGCCATCTCTGCCCTCTCACGCCAGGCAACCTGTTTGGATACCTGGCTCCAGGTTAGGAGCTCTCCTTCATCCTGCTGTCCTCCTGCACCCAAACGCCCCTGCCGCATCTGCCATTTCACAGAATCTTCACAGACCGTTGTCTGTCCTGACTCGAACTCTAACCTTAGGCCAAATGTGAACACTGACCTGAGCCATAGCCCTAGCCCTAGTACACCTACCCGTTAAAAGGGACAGGATGGGCAGGATTTTACCACCTTGCTCAAGCGAGACTGGAAATTTCCGCCCAAGGTCAACAGACATTTCCGTTCATCGCCCTTCGCCCGCTCCGATTCCATGGCAGGCAAGGCGGTAGAATTCCGGCGAATGTCTTTGAACAGTGTCAGCAGCATGCAGAGTTGACCCCTCCCCTGCCCCGGCCCACTCCCACCACCCTCCTCCTCCCCAATTAGGCGAGCTGCCAACAAGGAGCTTGAGGGGGACTGGCAGCTGCTGTACTTTATCAAAATAATTAGGGACACAAATTTTGAGTCTTGTTTTTTTGATCATGAGTGATCTTAGCATAGTGACTATTCTCCACATGAAATACAATTGCTAATGTAACAGACTTATGACAATGGGACTTCACTGTCTCCGTGAGGGTCATGGCGGACCCATGGCAGATTAGTGCATAGGATCCCAGGAAATTTTGCCTTGGAAAATTCCTGGAACACCAGTGACGTGGTATTGGCCGACAATATAAAGATGGCATTTCAAAGTGTATCTAAATCCCTGCTGCCAATATCCCAACTCGCACAAGTTCCCTTCAGTAATCACCCATCAGGGGAGGCAATGGCTGAGTGGTATTATCGTTAGATTTTTAATCCAGAAACTCAGCTTATGTTCTGGAGACCCGGGTTCGAATCCCGCCACGGCGGTGGGTGGAATTTGAATTCAATTTTAAAAAGTCTGAAATTAAGAATCTACTGATAACCATGAAACCATTGTTGGAAAAACCCATCTGGTTCACTCATGTCCTTCAGGGAAGGAAATCTCCCGTCCTTACCTGGTCTGGCCTACATGTGACTCCAGAGCCACAGCAATGTGGTTGACTCTCAACTGTCCTCAGGCAACTAGGGGTGGGCAATAAATGCTGGCCAGCCAGCAATGCCCATGTCCCATGGATGAATAATAAAAAAACCCAGTGCTCACTGAACTACGTTGTCCATTCAGCAATGCCTCAAATTTTGTGTCCTCATCCTTGATTCCAACTTCCTCATGGCCTTGTTCTTCCCAATCACTGTAACTTCCTCCAACCATGCAACCCTCTGAATTCGCTGGCTTCTTGTCCTTTCCTAATTTTCCCCACCATTGGCATCCGTACCCTTTACAAACTCAATCCTTCAGCTTTGGGCTTCCTTTACTATATCTCTTCCTCTCTCTCTCTCCTCTTTTAAGATACTGGCTTAAAACTCAAGAAGCTGTTGATTCTCAGATCTGATATCTCCTTATGTGGTTTGCTTTTGATTTTTTTTTTGTCTAAGGGGGCACGGTGGCACTATGATTAGCACTGCTGCCTCACAGCGCCAGGGTCCTGGGTTCAACTCAGGCCTCGGGTGACTATCTGTGTGGAGTTTGTACATTCTCCCTGTGTCTGTGTGGGTTTCCTCTGGATGCTCCGTTTTCCTCCCACACTCCAAAGGTGTGTGGGCTAGGTTGATTGGCCATGCTGAATTGGCCCTGGTGTCAGGGGAATTAGCAGGGTGAATGCGTGGGCTTGCGCGAATAGGGCCTGGATGGGATTGTTGTCGGTACAGGCTCGATGGGCCAAAGGGCCTCCTCCTGCACTGTAGGGATTCTATGATTCTATGAAAGATGCTCTCTTCAAGCACCTGCACAACTTTACTACCAAACTTTAGGAAGGATGTGAAGGCACTAGGGAGGCTGCAGGAAGCATTCATGCGAACGGTTCGAGAGATGAGGAACTGAATTATGTTGGGTGGACATTTTGTAGAAGCAGGAGTGGTTCTCCCTGAAGAGACAAAGATAAGATGACACTTGATGGAGGCGTTAAAAATCATAAGGGGTCTGGACCGAGTAGATAGAGAAAAATTGTTCCCATTGGTGGAAAGGCCAAGAATCAAAGGGCAGCAATTCAAAGTGATTGACAAAAGAAGCAATCGACTCAAGAAGGGAATCTTCTTAATGCAGTGTGTGGTTGGTTAGGATTTTGCATGCATTATCTGAGAGCGTGGGGACAGATTCACTATTTATTGCCCATCCATAATTGCTTTTGAGATTTTTGAATGGACCTACCTCGCACTAAGATGATCTTTCTCTACACTCTAGCTATGACTGTAACACTACATTCTGCACTCTCTCCTTTCCTTCTCTATGAACGGTATGCTTTGTCTGTAGAGCGCGCAAGAAACAATACTGTTCACTCTATGTTAATACATGTGACAATAAATCAAATCAAATCAAAGCAAAAAAGGTGGTGGTGAGCCGCCTTTCATGAACCGCTGCAGTGGTGTAGGTACATCCACAGTGCTGTTAAGGAGGGGGTTCCAGGAATTTGTCCCAGCGACAGTGAAAGAACGGCCAATGCATTTCCAAGTCGGGTTTGATGAGTGATTTGGAGGGGAATCTCCTTCTCATAAGCGTAACCAGACAGAAGAAAGCATTATGAGATGCATTTCGCAATGTCGTTTGCATCAGCAGCCAGGACCTGTCTCTGTCCTGTACCTACACATCTGTACTCTGCCGTTCATTCACTTTGAATTGCAGTGCACCCCCTAGACTGAATGAACGCGGCAATTTTCTCCCTGCTTCACACTTCCCTTCTGGTGACCCACCAGACGCTTTGTCCGTCCCGGCTAGCCTATTTTCTGAAACAAAAGTCAGCTGCGGGTTCAAACGTTTGCGTAAGCTTATTAAAATAATCAGGGCAAAAGCAGGAAAATGAGAGGAAGCATTTATCTGAAATTGGTTTAACCTGGACTCTACTCATTACCCAATAGTCGGAAAGAACTGCAACTGATTCTGAAACAGAGCCTCTTCAATCTTGTTAATGTTGTCGGAGTTTCGGGTAAGGACTGAAAATAACACGCCATTAAATGCTGCACGATAAGACTGATGCGTTTAAATGAGGCATTTATCGGTCCCGCAGCTTAGATTAAAGACGTCTAGCTTTACCGAAAGCAGTTGCCTGCCAGTCTGCAAACACTTGAGACGTGCCCGTGCGATTTCATGCCACCTCGGTACTTGATTTAATCGCGACCTTTCATTGTGCCTGTACAAACACGTGCAGTCGAAGCCACTCAAGTGTGCCTGCCTCATGGGGAATTTTCCATTCGGAACCGTGGATTAGTATTGAATGCATGATTAGCACTGAATGCCATACCTACAACGGAGCAATTAACTGCAAAGTACAAGATAAACACATAACATTTGCAATGTAGCGCGCTTTCAAAAAAAAAAGATGTTTCAGATGATTTTATTTTGATTAAAAACAAGCCAAGATTCATTTTCAACTGACCTGCCAATTCAACCGAATAATGATTTTAAATTGTCAGTGATATATTATGTCATCAATTAAGACGTTAAGCATTCTAGAGCGACAGGCTTTCCATCAACGCCACACACTGTACTTCACTTAACGTCAGGGTTTGATAATTACCCCCGCCGTTTATCGGTTAGCGCTTAGCTCAGTAATGTTGGCTGAAGGAAAAGCTGAATTTCCTGAGTGGCAATCGCCAATAACATCAGCAGAGTTCGCGCTTGCCCCTGAGGCAGTAGGACCTGTGGATGCAAAGCCCACTCCAGGGACGTGAGAACTTAACCTAGACCTAGGGCGGCACGGTGGCACAGTGGTTAGCACTGCTGCCTCACAGCGCCAGGGATCCGGGTTCGATTCCCGGCTTGGGTCACTGTGAGGAGTTTGCACGTTCTCCCCGTGTCTGTGTGGATTTCTTGCGGGTGCTCTGGTTTCCTCCCACAGTCTGAAAGATGTGCTGGTTAGGTACATTTACCCAAACAGGCGCCGGATTGTGGGTGACCAGGGGAATTTCACAGTAACTTCATTGCAGTGTAATGTAAGCCTACTTGTGACTAATAAATAAATAAACTAGACTGACTTGGAGGTTAGGATTGTATCCATTGGTGTTTAGAAGAGTGAGAGGGGGTCTCATTGTAACTTACAAAATTCTAACACGGTTCGGCAGGATAGATTCAGAAAGAATATTCTCAATGGTGGGAAAGTCCAGAACTCAGGGTCATAGTTTAAGGATAAGGGTGTCTTTTAGGACTGAGGTGAGGAGAAATTTCTTCACTCAGAGAATGGTGAATGTGTGGAATTCACTACCACAGAAAGTAGTTGAGGCCAAAACGTTGTGTGATTTCAGGAAGAAGTTAGATATAGTTCTTGGGGCTAAAGGGAACAAAGGAGAGGCAAGAGAGGATCAGGATATTGAATTTGATGATCAGCCATGATCAAAATGAATGGTGGAGCAGGCTCGAAGGGCCGAATGGCCTACTTCTGATTCTAATTTCTAAGTTTCTATGACTGTCAAGTGCAGCAACGTAGGAGCGCTTCACTGTCTGAGGTGCTGTCTTTTGGCTGAGGAGTTAAAGTGAGGCACCATCTGCCCCTCAAGTGAAAATAATACAATTTCGAAGAAGAACAGAGTACATAAAGAAGTGGCCCTGGAAATAGTAGATCCATCGGTGGTTATTTTCCAAAATTCTTTGGACTCTGGAATGGTTCCTAAAGATTGGAGCGTTGCTAATAAAAAGGGAGGTAGAGAGAAAACAGGGAACTATAGACTAGTAAGCCTGACGTGGGGAAGTTGCTGGAGTCAATTATCAAGGATTTCATAACTTGGCATTTAGAAGGCAGTGGTATAATAAGACAAAATCAGCATAGGTTTTCAATAGGGAAATCATTGGAATTCTTTGAGGATGTAACGAGTAGAGTTGACTAAGGAGAACCAGTGGATGTGGTTTATTTAGACTTTCAGAAGGCTTTCAACAAGATCTCACATAACAGACAGGGAGGAAGGCGATGGCCTAGTGGTATTATCGCTAGACTATTAATCCAAAAACTCAGCTAATGTTCTCGGGACTTGGGTTCAAATCCCACCACGGCAGTTTGTAAAATTTGAATTCAATAGAAAATAGAAATTTAATAGAAAATACCTGGAATTAAGAATCTACTGAAGACCATGAAACTATTGTCAATTGTTGTAAAAACCCATCCGGTTTACTCATGTCCTTTAGGGAAGGAAATCTACCGTCCTTATCTGGTCTGGCCTACATGTGACTCCAGAACCACAGCAATGTGGTCGACTCTCAACTGTCCTCCGAGGGCAACTAGGGATGGGCAATAAATGCTGGCCAGCCAGCGATGCCCATGTCCCACAAATGAATAAAAAAAACAGACTACTCTGTCAAGTTAAAACACATGGGATTGCAGGTAATGTCTTTAGATGGATAGAAAGCTGGCTAGCAGATAGGAAGCAAAGAGTTGGCATAAATGGGTCTTTTTCTGATTGGCAAGTCAATGCCTAGTGGGGTTCCGCAGGGATCTCTGCTAGGGCCCCAACTGTTCACATTATATATTAGTGATTTGGAAATCTGAGTTCAGGTCAATGCTTATGGAAGACAGATTTAGTTCAGTAGTAACGAGGACGGGTTTGCCAATTTGTATGTTGGTATTTTGCACTGGCATCTGCTGTATTTGTGACATGTTGTGATCTTGGGCTCAGTGTGCCAGTGTGCTCCATTGAGTTTTGACAGATCAATGTCCATTTATTTCTTCGTTACTTCAAAGGTAGTTTGAAGTTACATTTTACTTTCCTCTTTGATCCCCTCGACTTGAAACCAACCTTGCAAATGCTTCTTCAAAAGAAAAGGAAGGAGATTGGAAACATAATTACACGAGCTCTCATTATTGCAAGAATCTTTTATTTAACAGCACAGCTGAAAATGCAGTTGAATGTTCCCAGACTACAGGCTCTTGATCCAGCAGGTGTCAAACAGCCAATCATAGGCCTCCGTGCTGCAAGAATGACACACCGAAGAAACAGGGAAAGTTGGTGGGTGGCACGGTGGCACAGTGGTTAGCACTGCTGTCTCACAACGCCAGGGACCCGGGTTCGATTCCCGGCTTGGGTCACTGCCTGTGCGGAGTTCTCCCCGTGTCTGCATGGGTTTCCTCCGGGTGCTCTGGTTTCCTCCCACACTCCAAAAGGCATGCTGGTTAGGAGGATTGGCCATGCTAAATTCTCCCTCAGTGTACCCGAACAGGCGCCGGAGTGTGGCGACTAGGGGATTTTCACAGTAACTTCATTGCAATGTTAATGTAAGCCTAATTGTGAGAATAATAAATAAACTTTAAAAAGTTCACAGTGCCGGGGACTCGGGTTCAATTCCGACCTCGGGTCACTGTCTGGTGTGGAGTTTGCACGTGTCCTCTGGGTGCCCCGGTTCCCTCTCACACTCCAAAGTTGTGTTAGTTCAATGGACCAGCCATAAGAAATGTGTAGGGTTATGGGGAGAGGGCCTGGGTAAAATACTCTGTCGGTTCAGACCAGATGGACTGTGGGTCGGTTCAGACCAGATGGACTGTATGGATTCCACCCTACATTCTGGTGCAAGTGGGCAGTCTGCCCTTCCCCCACTTCACACACAACATCAGCATTTCACGGCCAATGAAGGGAAATTTGCAGCCCATCAAGCCTGCACCACCATTACCCAGACTTTTTGCACAGAATTTTACACAGCTTCAGCGGGCGACCCAGAAACGAGAAGACGCACGAGAAGACATAGGGCCCATTTCCCAGCATCATGGCGTCCCCGTGCAATATTTCAGTCAGCGGGCACACTCGAAATTTAGAATGCCAATGATTCAAAGGGTAATTAAACCCATTAAGCATACAATTGGCCCTAATTTTACATGCCCGTCTGCTTTCACTCTTGGCCAATGGGCCAACTGGACAGCCATCTTTCATGATTTGTCACTGTGTGAGCGTGGCCCCTTTAAGGAGCAGGTGTTTGTGGGTCACATGGCCCTCCTGGGGCCTATCAGGAAGAAGCGCGCGCACCAATGTGGGTCCACGGCCTGGGGACTAGACCTGTACCTGTATTGAACTTGTCTGTACATAGTTTTAACTATTGTTCAATAAGATACCATTGTAATTCAAGGCTTTCTCGTTACCTTGGGCTACAATATTAGCGATGAGAATAAATCAACCCGCAGTCTTAGAATCGTAGAATCCCTACAGTGCAGAAGGAGGCCATTCAGCGCATCAAGCCTGCACTGACAACAATCCCACCCAGGCTCTATCCCCACATATTTACCCTGCTAATCCCCTGACACTAGGGGCAATTTGGCATGGCCAATCCACCTAACCTGCACATCTTTGGACTGTGGGAGGAAACCAGAGCACCCAGAGGAAACCCACGCAGACACGGGGAGAACGTGCAAACTCCACACACGAGGTCAACGGACCTCCTCATGCTCTGCCCTCACCTGCTCCGATTCCCATGGCGGGAATTTTACCGGCCTACATGAGGAAAGATGTTGTCACACAGTAAGTTGTTATGACCTTTGCTTGAAAGGGTAGTGCAAACACATTCAGTGCTGACATTCAAGATATTTGGAATAAGACTTGACAGGAAAATCATACAGGACTATAGGGGAGGAGCAGGGGAATGGGGCTAATTGAATATCTCTACCGAAGTGTCAGCAAAGGCAGGGTGGGAGAACCGCCTTCTGCTTAATATGATTCTGTTAAACCAATGATTCAATTGAAAGGTGGTTTTCAACAAAGGGTGGGATTTTTCACCTCACCACGCGGCACCATTTATGGTATCGGAGGCAGCACACCATTGGCTGGACCATTCGGTCCCGCCACTGGAAGCAAATTTTCCCGTTGTCCACACCATCTGCCACTGAGGAACTCATGGCAGGGTTCGCCTGGGCGGAAGCAGAAGATCCTGCCAACAGGAACAGCTGGAAAAATTTGGCCTAAGTATTTGTTCTTTTGTCTTTGATAGTTCAAGGCCTTTCCGAACGTAGCCCAGTCCATCACGCAAATCACCCTCCCATCCACTGTCTCTGTCTACACTTCCCGCTGCCTCAGCAAAGCAGCCAGCATAATCAAGGACCCCATGCACCCCGGACATTCTCTCTTCCACCTTCCGTTGGGAAAAAGATACAAAAGTCTGAGGTCACGTACCGACCGACCCAAGAACAGCTTCTTCCCTGCTGCCATCAGACTTTTGACATATGTTCAGCACAGGCAGCACAGTGGCATTGTGGTTAGCACTGCTGCCTCACAATGCCAGGGACCTGGGTTCAATTCCCGTCTTGGGCTCTGTTTGTGCAGAGTCTGCATGTTCTCCCCAGGTCTGCGCAGGTTTCCTCCGGGGGTCCTCCAGTTTCCTCCCACAGTCCAAAAAACGTACTGGTTAGGTGCATTGGCCCTGCTAAATTCTCCCTCAGTGTACCTGAAAAGGCGGTGGAGTGTGGCAACTAGGGTATTTTCACAGTAACTTCATTGCAGTATTAACATAAGCCTACTTGCAGCTAATAAATAAACATTAAGTTTTAACTTTAAGCTGATCTTTCTCTCCACCCTATTTGTGACTGTAACACTATATTCTGCACCTTTTGACTTTCCTTTTCCCCTGTCTACTCAATGTATGGGATGCTTTGTCTGTATAGCGCGCAAGAAACAATGCTTTTCACTGTATACTAATACATGTGACAGTAATGAATCTAATCAAATCAAAATCAAATCAGTAAAAATTTGGTAAGACGGGAAAACTGGGACTGATGTTGTTTTGCATGTGGACCGCTGTGCTAATCTCTCGAATCAGCTCATAGACTATCTCACATAATAGGTCATTTATGCAACTATCCGATATTGGCGCAGAAATTGTGCTCGCCGTAATGGGTCCCTCATTAATATTATACAATGAACATTATAGCCTCCTGCCAGTTACTCTACATGATCGCAGTTACAGATCTAAGAAGAAAGTTTTAAGGAAATTGAAATGTTACCTGAAGCATTGGAAAAGGATTTCCCGCAAACATCTACATCTGGAATCATGAAAACTATTTCAGAAACCTTGACCTGCAAGCGACCCATTATTGAAATTAATATAACAGAATAATAGCTGTGACAAGAGAAAGCATGAGAGCAAAGTTTAGTGCAGGCAGTCGTCAGAAAGATCAGACCTTCTTGCTGCTTTGATCTCTTTTTCCTTGAGAAAGTGTGGTGAAGGGGTAAGACATTTATTGCAAGGCACCACAATGGCTGATATTGGATTGGGAGATTGTCTTACTGCCATTCTGAATTGCTTTGGTATTGCAGGATCACACAACCTTTACAGTGCAGAAAGAGGCCATTCAGCCCATTGAGTTTGCACTGGCTCTCTCAAATAGTATTCTGCACAGTCCCACTCCCCTTAGCCCCTTAACTATTGGGCTACCATTTAAATGGTAAACATTTGCAGCATGCTGCTGTGCAGAGGGATCTGGGTGTCACTATGCATGAATCGCAAAAAGTTGGTTTGCAGGTGCAGCAGGTAAGTATTTGATTTGATTTAATTTGATTTATTATTGTCACATGTATTAACATAAAGTATTACGAAAAGTATTGTTTCTTATGCGCTATACAGACAAAACATACCGTTCATAGAGAAGGAAAGGAGAGAGTGCAGAATGTAGTGTTACAGTCATAGCTAGGGTGTCGAGAAAGATCAACTTAATGCAAGGTAAGTCCACTTAAAAGAGTTAGAATGAAGTTTTAGAAGCATAGAACGAGGGTAAAAGATAGAATTAAAAGATACGCTGGGCCCAGCTTGCAAGACGTCACCTCGCTCTGGCGCCATCTTGGGAAATAAAATTGAGAAGGCAAATGGAATTTTGTCCTTCATTGCTAGAGGGATGGATTTTAGAACAGGGAGGTTAAGGTGCAGCTGTATAAGGTGCTGGTGAGGCCACACCGGGAGCATTGTGTACAGTTTTGGTCTCCTTACTTGAGAAAGGATATACTGGCACTGGAGCGGGTGTGGAGGAGATTCCGGAGTTGAGAGGGTTGGCTTATGAGGAGAGACTGAGTAGACTGGGACTATACTCATTGGAATTTAGAAGAATGAGGGGGGGATCTTATAGAAACATATATGATTATGAAGGGAATAGATAAGATAGAAGCAAGGAGGTTGTTTTCACTGGCAGGTGAAACTAGAACTGGGGGGGCATAGCCTCAAAATAAGAGGGAGCAGATTTAGGACTGAGTTGAGGAAGAACTTCTTCAGCCAAAGGGTTGTGAATCTGTGGAATTCCCTGCCCAGTGAAGCAGTTGAGGTACCTCATTGAATGTTTTTAAGGCAAGGATAGATAAATTTTTGAACAGTAAAGGAAATAAGGGTTATGGTGAGCGGGCAGGTAAGTGGAGCTGAGTCCATGAAAAGATCAGCCATGATCTTATTGAATGGCGGAGCAGGCTCGAGGGGCCAGATGGCCTACTCCTACTCCTAGTTCTTATGTGAAACCTTGCGGGTTCTTCCCTTTCACATAGCAATTCCCTTTTGAATATCTCTTATTGAACCTGCACCCATCACTCACTTTGGAAATTAATTTCAAACTCCAACCACCCTCTGGATGAAAAGGTTTTTCCTCACATCATCGTTACTCCTTTAGCTCTTTATTCTGAATCCAAGCTCTCTTCTTATTGATCTCTTGAGTGAGATCAGGCTCTCACTATTTACCCTGTCCATATCCTCAAAATCTTGAATACCTCTATCAAGTCTCCTCTCAGCCTTCTTTACTCCATGGAAGATAATCCCAACCTCTCCAAGTGTTTATCCCTGGAATCATTCTGGTGAATTTCCTCTCCAATGCCTTCACATCCTTCCTCAAGTATGGTGCCCGGAACTGGATGCAATACTCCAGATTAAGCCTAACTAGTGACTTATTCAAATTCAACATGAACTCCTTACTCTTGTACTCCATACCCTTATTAATAAAGCCTGAGAAACTATATGCTTTTTTAACTGCTCTCTCAACTTGCCCAGCCAACTTCAATGACTTTTGTACATATGCACTGAGGTCCCTTTATTCCTGCACCTTCTTTAGAATTTCTCCCTTTATTTTGTACTGTCTGTTCATAGTTTTCCTGCCAAAATGGATCACCTCAGACTTCTCTGCATTGAACTTCATCTGTGATGTAGTGTGGCTCTTGAAGGGGTGGCATGTTCCGAGGATTACGTGGCTGATGAGGACCATATGGATCACTTCGGCAGGAAGCTGAGTCATTCGGCAGGAGGGCGTGGATAATGTGTCGAGGAGGGGCTGGCAGTTGGAGCCTGGGAGTCCGGCAGAGCAGTCACACTTGTAGTCTAGTCTTACCTTGTTGTAGATGTTTATAAATACTCTGGTGGCAATAAAGCCTTTATAGTTAAAGCAGCATTGATTCGCCTTCGATCTACACCCTCGAGTATCGGAGGCTTAGGGGTGATCTTGTTGAGGTCTATAAAATAATGAGGGGCATAGATCAGCTATATAGTCAACATCTTTTCCCAAAGGTAGGGGAGTCTAAAACTAGAGGGCATAGGTTTAAGGTGAGAGGGGAGTGATACAAAAGGGTCCAGAGGGGCAATTTTTTCACACAGAGAGTGGTGAGTGTCTGGAACGAGCTACCAGAGGCAGTAGTAAAGGCGGGTACAATTTTGTCTTTTAAAAAGCATTTAAGCAGTCACATGGGTAAAATGGGGTGCGGCAATTGGGGCTAGCTTAGTGGTTTTAAAAAAAGGGCAGCAGGGACAAGTTGGGCCGAAGGGCCTGTTTCCATGCTGTAAACCTCTATTACAATCTGCCACTTGTCTGCCCAATCCACCAACACCTTTAATGCCCAGTCCTGTCCTGCTTTAAGCCAGGTCTTTGTTATAACAGTAATACCATAATTCCATTTGTCATCCTGCGTCTGCACTTCATCAATCTTATTAACCACACTCCATGCATTCATATAATACATATTAACCCTGATTTAGGTTTTATTTTTACTTTCCCCCTACACTGACCCCATCTAATGACTTACTATTACTCTAACACTATTAAGCTCTCCAAATATTCTATCTACCTTGATATTACTCACTGACATATCTTCCTTATCAGTTAATAATTCTCCACTTCCCACTGCCAATTTTTCTTCTCTCCTCTCTGAAATTCCCCTCAGATTCTCCTCACCCCTGCCAATCTAGTTTAAACCCTCCCCAACAGCACTAGCAAACTGTCCCTGCACTGATATTAGTCCCAGTCCTATTATGGTGTCACCCTTTTTTCTTGGAAAGGCCTCACTTGCTCCAGAACTGGTTCCAATCCCTCAGAAATCTGAAGCCCTCACCCCCAACTCCATTTCTCCAACCAAGTGTTCAAATGCTCAGTCTTCTCATTTTTATGCTCTCCACTATGATTGATCCTGAGGTGACTGCTCCTGAGCTCCTTCTATATAATTCCTTAAGTTTAAAGTTTATTTATTAGTGTCACAAGTGGGCTTACGTGAGCACTGCAAAAATCCCCCAGTCGTCACACTCTGGTGCCTGTTCGGTTACACTGAGGGAGAATTTAGAATGGCCAATGCAGCTAACCAAAATCTGCTTTCATCCCTTTTCCTGCCAATGTCATTGGTCCCAATGTGGTCCACAGCCTCTGGCTGTTCAGTCTCCCCCAAAGGATGTCCTGCAACCATTCTGTGACATCTTTGCCCCTGGCATCAGGGATGCAACATATCACCCTGGGGTCATGTCTATGGCCACAGAAATGTCTGTCTGCTCCCTCACTATGAGGCCCCATATAACTTTCGCTCTCCCACGCTTCCTCCCCCCTCCTGTGCAACAGAGCCACACATGGTGCCACTAACTTGTCTCTTGCTCCAGTTTATTGAGGCACCACCTTGCTCATTGAAAAGGCGAAAGCTGTCAGTGCGTGAGATGGCCTTTGGGGATTCTTGACTACCTGCCTGGTTCTCTGAGATGCTCTGGCAGTTATCCATTCCCTCTCTGCCTGTGTACTTCTTAACTGTGGTGTGACACACGTAACCCTCAGCTTTTAGATGCACCACAGTGACTCCACGTAGGGTCCATTCATTCCTTTGAATAGACAGAGACAGCAGGAGTTTAAAGGAATTTGTTTTATTGAACAGAACTTAAAATTAAATCATTGTAAAAGTGAAAAGAGAAAAACTGGAGAGAGAGAGAAAGAGAGAGAGACTGGCTTCTTCTGCCAGTCCAGTACTGATCAAAACAGAACTCAAAAACAAAGCTGAACTGACTGAAAACATAGAGCTGAAACTACAATATATGTGATTCGTTATCTTGTTATCGAAATTGTTTGGCACATGCTGTCTCTGACTTGGAGAAACAGGCCTCGCAGATGTTGTTTATGAAAAACTTTCTTAGGCTTATGAAAAACCTGTTTTGCTTGCATTATACTTTTCAAAAATGCAGTCAATTTTCCCAGCTAAACCAGCACGCTTCCTGAGTTTAAAAATGTAATTAAAGCTGAGGTAGTTAACCCCGACATTCTGGGATTTAAATGTAATTGCACAGGCAGAAATATCTTAAAATGAAGTCTTTGCATCAGTGTGGCAAAGCACACACAACACTCCAGCTGCTCAAGTTACACAAGATGTGGAGATGCCGGCGTTGGACTGGGGTAAACACAGTAAGAAGTTTAACAACACCAGGTTAAAGTCCAACAGGTTTATTTGGTAAGCTCCGAAAGCTTGTGTGGCTTTTGCTACCAAATAAACCTGTTGGACTTTAACCTGGTGTTGTTAAACCTCTTACCAAGTTACACAAAACAGAGCTTAAGTTTCTGCAGCTGGTCATACCTCTTACAGATGTGGCCAGTGAGGACACTTTGTTCCTGCAAGATGTCCCACATCCTGTAGGGTGCACATTCTACCTGACCAAGATGCACTGGCATACCATACCATAAACTTTATATACAGTGTGTGCCACAGTGTGAGAAATATAATAACTCACCGATCTCTCGCCAATTGTCTCCCTGTGCCAAGTCTGGAAAGGCCGTTACTGACTGACATTTCAGCTTGCCAGACTCCTATTACATCACTTTTAGATTTTATCTGCGATGTGGAGTTGCCGCCATTGGACTGGGGTGGGCACAGTAAGAAGTCTCACAACACCAGGTTAAAGTCCAACAGGTTTATTTGGTAGCACAAGTTTTCGGAGCGCCGGTCCTTCATCAGCTGAGTGCAGGATTTGTTTCACAAACAGGGCATATACAGACACAAACTCAATTACAAGATAATGGTTGGAATGCGAGTCTGAACAGGCAATCAAGTCGTTATGGGTGCAGACAATGTGAGTGGAGAGAGGGAAAATCACAGGTTAAGGAGGTGTGAATTGTCTTAAGACAGGACAGTTAGTGAGATTTTGCAAGCCCAGGCAAGTCGTGGGGGTTACAGATAGTGTGACATGAACTCAAGATCCAGATTGAGGCCGTCCTCATGTGTGCGGAACTTGGCTATCAGTTTCTGCGCAGCAACTCTGCGTTGTTGTGTGTCGTGAAGGCCACCTTGGAAGACGCTTACCCGAAGATCGCTGAATGCCCGTGACTGCTGAATTGTTCCCCAATAGGAAGTGAACACTCCTGCCTGGTGATTGTCGAGTGGTTCCCATTCATCCGTTGTCGTAGCGTCTGCACGGTCTCGCCAATGTACCATGCCTCGGGACATCCTTTCCTGCAGCGTATCAAGTAGACAACGTTGGCTGAGTCGCAAGATTTTATCTGTAAACTCCTGGCTCTTTCACCCTGCTGCACTATGGGCTTTATCCCTGTCTCCCTCTCTCTCCAAATTCCCTCTGCTATATGGGCTCCCTCTCTCTGGCACTGTGGTTAGCACTGCTGCCTCACAGCGCCAGGGGCCCGGGTTCGATTCCCGGCTTGGGTCACTGTCTGTGTGGAGTTTGTATGTTCTCCCTGTGTCTGGGTGGGTTTCCTCCGGGTGCTCCGGTTTCCTCCCACAGTATGAAAGATGTGCTGGTTAGGTGCATTGACTGAACAGGCACCGGAATGTGGTGACTCGGGGAATTTCACAGTAACTTCATTGCAGTATTAATGTAAGCCTTACTTATGACTAATAAATAAACTTTAAACTCTCCCTCTCTCTCCAAACTCCCCCTGCTCCCTGGGCTCTCTCCCTCTCTTTTCAAGCTCCCTCTGCTTTATGGGGTCTCTCTCTCTGTACTCCTGCTGCTTTTTCAGTCGGGGAGGGGGGGGAGCGGGGGGTGTAGCTTGGCAGTAATTCATAGAAAAAATTCATAGAAACCCTACAGTGCAGAAGGAGGCCATTCGGCCCATCGAGTCTGCACCGACCACAATCCCACCCAGGCCCTACCCCCACATATTTACCCACTAATCCCTCTAACCTACGCATCTCTGGGGCAATTTTAACCTGGCCAATCAACCTAACCCGCACATCTTTGGACTGTGGGAGGAAACCGGAGCACCCGGAGGAAACCCACGCAAACACGAGGAGAATGTGCAAACTCCACACAGACAGTGACCCGAGCCGGGAATCGAACCCGGGACCCTGGAGCTGTGAAGCAGCAGTGCTAACCACTGTGCTACCGTGCCGCCCCAAAGGTGAAGTAAAGGTGGCTCCTGCTGAGGCTGCAGGAGGGAAGAAGAGAGCACTTCCACACAGCGGGCATCTCACCCAGAGGTATCCTCACATAGGGAGTATCTTCACACAGTGTACATCTGACAGAGTGCATCATGCACAGAGATTATCTCCATGCAGAGGACATCTTCATACATTGAGCATCTTCACACAATGGGTATCTCTTCACAGAGGACATCCCCACATGGAAAACGTCCACACACAGTACATCTTCCCATTGTAAGCACTAAATCTGATCAATCCTGAGTGTCGCGTTCATTTGGTCTTTGTTTGATGATGTGAGTCCGGTAACTGACCTTTGCTCACTGTGCTTGACTGACTAAGCCTGGGTGTGAACTCAGGGCAAAGTAAACAGTCACTTTGCAACAGGAAGTGCAGCCGAAAGCAGGGTGCGGACATTTTGTGATTGCAGAGACGTTGGAAAACTCTTGTAAATATATGTGCTGCACACTTAGAGACTAGTGCCATCTTGGCCTTCCTCTGGGGTATATAAAATATACAAAACTGATTGGATTTGATTTCCTCTGAATGCTATTTTTAGTGGTATAATTATGCAAATTTGCTGCCTGGGCTATTTAAAAATGAACAAACAAACAGCTGTGACATGTCTTAAAACTGGTGACCAGAGAATATGGAATCCATTAGGAATGACAATTATTGATTTTGTTTTGAAACTGGGACCTAATTTGATGCTTATGACTCCAATAATCAATAGAACTCCCCTGTTTTAAATGTGATTTGTAATCTGGGTTACTCTCTATAATCAGTAATAGCATTGCGAACATTTCCCCAGTGTTGGCAGCTCTGGACCTTAATGGAATGTTCTTGAGTCGCAATTCACAGCAGGTAAAAGTTTCTTGCATAAATTTCTGATGTATCATCAACGTGGCAGCAAAGAAATGCCACTGCTGCTTCCAAATGCAATAGATTAAATCTGCAACAGATTTACTGTGAGCTGCATGCTGGAAAACGCATGCAATTATTATTAATAATCATATTCCATTAAATATAAAACCCAAAGGAACACATACCACATTAAGGAAGGACATTAACGCTGTCCAAATTAACTTCAGTGTGGGGCTGAAACTGACATTAGTAACAGCAGATTAGCAACTAATAATTTCAACTCCGAGCAGAATCAATGCTTTCAGATTCAATAGATAGATCCTGTTACAGCCAGCGAGTTAACCATTGTGGAACTGCACTGGAAGAGGCAAATGTCACAGCATGCAAACAAGAAAAGAAAGGCAATGCCCCTTCTCACATCTCGGGCAAATGTCTCAAAGCACATACAAAGAGTCATAGTCATAGAGGTCCACAACACAGAGATAGGCCCTCCAGTCCATCGAGTCTGCGCTGGTCAAAGACAAACCACCTAACTACTCTAATCCCATTTGCCAGTACTTGGACATTCCCCTGTAGGCCTTGGCATCGCAAGTGCAAATCTAAATACTTCTTAAATGTTTCGAGAATCTCTGCCTCCATTATGACACGGGGCGGCAAGGTGGCACAGTGGTTTGCATTGCTGCCTCAGAGTGCCAGGGATCTGGGTTCGATTCCCAGCCTGGGTCACTGTCTGTGCGGAGTCTGCACGTTCTCGCCGTGTCTGCGTGGGTTTCCTCCGGACGCTCTGGTTTCCTCCCACAGTCCGAAAGACATGCTTGTTCGATGCACTGGCCATGCTAAATTCTCCCTCAGTGTACCCGAACAGGCGCCAGAGTGTGACGACGAGGGGATTTTCACAGTAACTTCATTGTGGTGTTAATGTCAGCTTACCTGTGACAGTAATAAATAAAACCTATGTAAAAAAAACTTAAAAACTACCCTTTCAGGCAGTGAGTTCCAGACTCCCACCACCCTCTGGGTGAAAAACATTTTTAAAAATTAATCTGTCAGACATGGATGTTGCTGACTGGCCAACATTTATTGCCCCATCTTTCATTGCCCGAGGGTAGTTGAGAGTCAACCACATTGGCTGTGGCTCTGGAGTCATGTCGGCCAAACCGGGTAAGGATGGCAGCTTTCCTCCCCTAAAGGATATAAATGAACCAGATAGGTTTTTTCCGACAATTGACAATGGTTCCATGGTCATCAGTCGATTTTTAATTCCAGATATTTTTATTGAATTCAAATTCCACCATCTGCCATGGCGGGATTCGAACCTGAGTCCCCAGAACATTAGCTGAGTTTCTGGATTGATAGTTTAACAATATACCACTAGGCCATCATCTCACTTTTCCTTACATCCCTTCTCAACCTCCTGCCCCCTTACGTTAAATCCATGCCCCCGGTCAGTGATCCTCCACCAAGGGGAAAGGTTTCTCCCTGTGCACTCTATCAATGCCCCTCATAATTTCATACATCTAAATTATTTTCCTCTCCCTCTTCAGTCTCCTCAATTTTCTCCCGAGCACAGAATCAGACCACTTTCCCAACTTGTCAATACTTGTGTCTGTACCCCATAGAAAGGTGAGAGGGGCATGTTGATGTGAATATTGAGAGCAAATGGCCCTAAAGGCACTGTGCTGTTTTGATGTCCTTATCTGAGGAAGGATGTCCTTGCTACAGAGGGAGTACAGCGAAGGTTTACCAGGCTGTTTCTTGGGATGGCAGGTCTGTCATACGAGGAGAGACTAAGTCGGTTAGGATTGTATCCACTGGAGTTTAGAAGAGTGAGAGAAGATCTCATAGAAACTTATAAAATTCTAACATGGTAGATTCAGAAAGAATGTCCCCGATGATGGGGGAGTCCAGAACTAGTCGTCATAGTTTGAGGATAAGGGGTGAATCTTTTAGAACTAAGGTGAGGAGAAACTTCTTCACCCAGAGGGTGATGAATGTGTGGAATTCACTACCACAGGAAGTAGTTGAGGCCAAAATGTTGGGCTGGTTTCAAGAAAAAATTAGATAGAGCTCTTGGAGCTAAAAGGATCAAGGGAAATGGGGGGAAGGGGGAGAATCAGGATATTGAATTTGATGACCAGCCATGATCAAAATGAATGGCGGAGTGGACTCAAAGGGCCGAATGGCCTCCTCCTGCTTCTGTTTCAATGATCCTATGTAATCATTTGCCATTGCCACAATCATTGATTAGTTAGGCGCCACTTTATTCTTTTTTGGACGTCAACTATTTTGGGTATCGTCAGCAACTGTTTCAGCACTCCGAGGCGGGACTTGGGTGAGAGCGGAAATCTTGCCTCCAACCAATTAGTGATCTATTGGAACCCCACCTCTCGCTAAATTCTGCTCGAGTACGAGACCCAGGAAACTGAAGTCACGGCCATGAATGGTGATGTGATGACAATCCACGGTGCGCAAGGCATCAAAACAATACCTAGCTCAGGGGGTAGTGTAGGACAGGCAAAGTTTGCAATGATTTATTTATTTATCAGTGTCACAAGTAGGCTAATATTTACATTGCAATGAAGTTACTGTGAAAATCCCTGAGTCACCACACTCCAGCGCCTGTTCGGGTACACTGAGGGAGAATTTAGTCCAGCCAGCGCACTTAACCAGCACATCTTTCAGGCTGTGGGAGAAAACTAGAGCACCCGGAGGAAACCCACACAGACACGAGGAGAACGTGCAAACCCCAAACAAACAGTGACCCAAGCCAGGAATTGAACCCGGGTCCCTGGTGCTGTGAAGCAGCAGTGCTAACCACTGTGCCACCATAGATAGGAAGGTCTTGGGATTGAAAACAGCGCAAACCCCAAACAAACAGTGACCCAAGCCAGGAATTGAACCCGGGTCCCTGGTGCTGTGAAGCAGCAGTGCTAACCACTGTGCCACCATAGATAGGAAGGTCTTGGGATTGAAAACAAGGATAAGACTTCTGCGGAAGTCAGTGTGCTCTTAAATTTTATTGCTGACATTAAATAATTGTTTCTGAAAGAACAAACAACCTTTCATGGTGAACCTTTCTAGAAATGTGAGCTGGAAGGGCATCTTTAAGTCAGTTTGATATTTGCCGGTCTTGCTTCAGAAATGGGCTTGATTATCTATGTATCTAATTAATGCTATTGGCTTCAGTGGTGTTTACATCAATGATTTTTCTGCACACCTGTTAGTATTAATTTGTGTGCTTCCATTGCTTTAAATGACAGAAATCACATCGAGTATGAAGACCTGTTTTTATTCTGACAGTGAAACATCTTCTCTGGGATGACTGCTACCAATTTGCACTTGGGGATGCCATTAGATATTAAAGAAACGATTGAATCGACATGCAACACATTACTTAAATCCTTATGTCGTAACTCATCATTGCATCTCCCAGCCCATCCCACCAGGCTAGGCAGGCAAAATACATTCACTCGGATTTGCCTGCGACAAGATGCGGGGATGTTAACTGCCCATCCATTACATTCGGGGAATTTGATATGAATGAATTGGCTCCGTCCTTTGCTTTGCAACATAAGTAACGACATTTAGACCCATAGAATCCCTACAGTGCAGGAAGAGGCCATTCAGCCCATCGAGACTGCACCAACTCTCTGAAAGAGCCTCCTGCCCTATATCATAGCCCTGCGCATTTACCATGGCCAATCCACCTAACTTACAATTTTTTGGACACTAAGAGGCAATTCAGCATGGCCAATCCCACCTAACTTACACATCTTTGGATACTAAGGGGCAATTTACCATGGCCAACCTACCTAACCTACACATTTTTGGACATGAAAGGGCAATTTACCATGGCCAATCCACTGAACATGCACTTTTTTGGACACAAAGGGGCAGTATACGATGGGCAAACCACCTAACCTACACATTTTTGGACATGAAGGGGCAATTTAGCATGGCCAATCAACCTAACCTGCACGTCTTTGGACACTAGGGGACAATTTACCATGGCCAATCCACCTACTCTACACATTTTTGGACATGAGGGGGCAATTTAGCAAGGCCAATTCTCCGAACCTGCACATCTTTTTGGATGTGGAGATCTTTTTGGACACTAGGGGGCAGTTTAGCATGGCCTAACCTAACCTAACCTTTGAGTTTGGGAGGAAACCGGAGCACCTGGAAGAAACCCAAGCAGACAGGGGGAGAATGTGCAAACTCTATACAGACAGTCACCCAAGGTCGGAATTGAACCCGAGTCCCTGGTCCTGTGAGGCAGTAGTGCTAACCACTGTGCCACCATTCCACCCCGAAGATGGCACAGTGGTTGAAGGTGGCAGAGCACGTAGAGAGTGCCACTGTGAAAAGTAATGGTGAGCAAGTGTAACTTGCTGTAATGCGAATGTTTTGTTTCAGGGTATCTTTGCGCCCACACCTTTTGGGGAAGTAGTAGAAGTATTCCTGAGCTGATTATCAGCCCATTGAACCATTCTTTTCATGGTCAACAAGTCCTGATGTTGGATTCGAATCCAGAGCTTTCAGGCCGAAGGTAGGGACGTTACCATTGCGCCACCATGCTTCCTGCTGTGGGGGGTGTTTTAAGCATAATTTGAAGGGGGGGGTGTACTTGAAACATGTAAGAAAGGGAAGAGAATCAAGGGATATGATGGCAATGTAGGAAGTGGCGATTAGAATGGGGGGAGGCTGGTATGAAATATAAACATTGACATCGACCAGTTGTGCTGTAAATTTGATGCAATCCAAAGCAGGCAGGAGCTATTGTGAATGGGCTCACATCTGAACTGCATAAATCAACAAAGAAATCTTTACAGTACAGTGGAATCTCTGTTATAGTCTCATCAATTATAACGTGTAAGCATCCATTTGAAAAAATCTATAGGGAAAGCTGATCATACAGGAAGAGAGACACGGAGGGCCACCCATATTAATGGGAGTGTGGATCACTTGTCATTTAATGAACACCATGGTATATACTTCCCCTAACATGCCCGTACGCCTTGTTTTGTATTCCAAACAGGAATTGTAAATTGGGTCTCGAGAGGATGGATAACATTCGAGGGAAAAGCACCTCAGTTCAAACGCTAAAAATTTACTTTCCATGTCGGTCAATTATTACAGCTTCGCGCAGGCATTGGTGACATCCAGAAGCTTCTCCCAGCCCACTCATTGTGCCCAT